>NW_026734936.1:0-198000 GCF_949786415.1 Peromyscus eremicus | reverse complement strand
GACGCGAGTGCTATTGGCACTGTGTAATGCAATGGGAGCGCAATAGTGACTTTCCTTACCAGAAAACAACTCTTGCTCGTAGGACCAGAAACTGCATGTGACACAGCTCCATTTAGGACTGAGAAACAAATGCTACCTCGCCTTACAAGAAACACACTCTGCTTTTGAGAAAAGAGCACTCTTCTACTCTACTGTGTTTCCTATGGGGTCCGAACAGTGAGCTTGCTCAGAACAAAAGAACTGTTTTTCCTACACACACGGACCATATGTAGTTCAAGTCTGCTTAGGAATCTGACAAGAACAGTAGCTCATATTCAGTCCAATACACTGTACTTGCTGGGAACAGACGTGAGTGCTATTTGCACTGTGTAAGGCAATAGGAGCACAATAGTGTCTCTTCTTATCAGAAAACAACTCTTGCTCATAGGACCAGAAACTGCATGGGATTCAACTCCATTTCTGACTGGGAAACAAACACTAGCTCGCCTTATAAGAAACATACTCTACTTTTGAGAATAGAGCACTCTTCTACTCTAATGTCTTTTCTATGGGGTCCGAACAGTGAGCTTGCTCAGAACAAAAGACCTGTGCTTCCTACACACAGGGGCCATATCTAGTTCAACTCTGCTTAGGAAACTGACAAGAACAGTAGCTCCGTTTCAGTCCAATACACTGTAATTGCTGGGAACAGTCGCTAGTGCTATTTGCACTGTGTATGGAAATGGGAGCAAATAATGTCTTTCCTTACCAGAAAACAACTCTTGGTCGTAGGACCAAAAACTGCATGTGATTCAACTCCATTTAGGACTGGGAAACAAATGCCAGCTCGCATTACAAGAAACACACTCTGCTTTTGAGAAAAGAGCACTCTTCTACTCTACTGTGTTTCCTATGGGGTCCGAACAGTGAGCTTGCTCAGAACAAAAGAACTGTGCTTCATACAAATATTGCCATATATAGTTCAATTCTGCTTGGGAAACTGAAAAGAACAGTAGCTCCTGTTCAGTCCAATACACTGTACATGCTGGGAACAGACGCCAGTGCTATTTGCCCTGTGTATGACAATGGGAGCGCAATAGTGACTCTTATTACCAGAAAACAACTCTTGCTCATAGGACAAGAAACTGCATGTGATTCAACTCCATTTAGGACTGGGAAACAAATGCTAGCTCGCCTTACAAGAAACACACTCTGCTTTTGAGAAAAGAGCACGCTTCTACTCTACTGTGTTTCCTATGGGATCCGAACAGTGAGCTTGCTCAGAACAAAAGAACTGTGCTTCATACAAATATTGCCATATATAGTTCAATTCTGCTTGGGAAACTGAAAAGAACAGTAGCTCCTGTTCAGTCCAATACACTGTACATGCTGGGAACAGACGCCAGTGCTATTTGCACTGTGTATGTAAATGGGAGCACAATAGTGACTTTCCTTACCAGTAAACAACTCTTGGTCGTAGGACAAAAAACTGCATGTGATTCAACTCCATTTCTGATAGGGAAACAAACACTAGCTCGACGTACAAGAAACACACTCTGCTTTTGAGAAAAGAGCACTCTTCTACTCTACTGTGTTTCCTATGGGGTCCGAACAGTGAGCTTGCTCAGAATAAAAAAACTGTGCTTCCTACACACACGGGCCATATCTAGTTCAACTCTGCTTAGGAAACTGACAAGAACGGTAGCTCCTCTTCAGTCCAATACACTGTACTAGCTTGGAAAAGACTCGAGTGCTATTTGCCCGGTGTATGGCAATAGGAGCACAATAGTGACTCTTCTTATCAGAAAACAACTCTTACTCATAGGACAAGAAACTGCATGGGATTCAACTCCATTTCTGACTGGGAAACAAACACTAGCTCGCCTTACAAGAAACACACTCTGCTTTTGAGAAAAGAGCACTCTTCTACTCTACTGTGTTTCCTATGGGGTCCGAACAGTGAGCTTTCTCAGAACAAAAGAACTGTGCTTCCTACACACACGGACCATATGTAGTTCAAGTCTGCTTAGGAATCTGAAACGAACAGTAGCTCATATTCAGTCCAATACACTGTACTTGCTGGGAACAGACGCTAGTGCTATTTGCACTGTGTATGGCAATAGGAGCACAATAGTGTCTCTTCTTATCAGAAAACAACTCTTGCTCATAGGACCAGAAACTGCATGGGATTCAACTCCATTTCTGACTGGGAAACAAACACTAGCTCGCCTTACAAGAAAGACACTCTGATTTTGAGAAAAGAGCACTCTTCTACTCTACTGTGTTTCCTATGTGGTCCGAACAGTGAGCTTGCTCAGAAAAAAAGAACTGTGCTTCCTACACACACGGGCCATATCTAGTTCAACTCTGCTTAGGAAACTGACAAGAACAGTAGCTCCACTTCAGTCCAATACACTGTACTTGCTGGGAACCGTCGCGAGTGCTATTTGCACTGTGTATGGAAATGGGAGCACAATAATGACTTTCCTTACCAGAAAACAACTCTTGGTCGTAGGACCAAAAACTGCATGTGATTCAACTCCATTTAGGACTGGGAAACAAATGCCAGCTCGCATTACAAGAAACACACTCTGCTTTTGAGAAAAGAGCACTCTTCTACTCTAGTGTGTTTCATATTGGGCCAGAACAGTGAGCTTGCTCAGAACAAAAGAACTGTGCTTCCTACACACACGGGCCATATCTAGTTCAACTCTGCTTAGGAAACTGACAAGAACAGTAGCTCCTCTTCAGTCCAATACACTGTACTTGCTGGGAACCGTCGCGAGTGCTATTTGCACTGTGTATGGAAATGGGAGCACAATAATGACTTTCCTTACCAGAAAACAACTCTTGGTCGTAGGACCAAAAACTGCATGTGATTCAACTCCATTTAGGATTGGGAAACAAATGCCAGCTCGCATTACAAGAAACACACTCTGCTTTTGAGAAAAGAGCACTCTTCTACTCTAGTGTGTTTCATATTGGGCCAGAACAGTGAGCTTGCTCAGAACAAAAGAACTGTGCTTCATACAAATACTGCCATATCTAGTTCAATTCTGCTTAGGAAACTGAAAAGAACAGTAGCTCCTGTTCAGTCCAATACACTGTACATGCTGGGAACAGACGCCAGTGCTACTTGCCCTGTGTATGACAATGGGAGCGCAATAGTGACTCTTATTACCAGAAAACAACTCTTGCTCATAGGACAAGAAACTGCATGTGATTCAACTCCATTTAGGACTGGGAAACAAATGCTAGCTCGCCTTACAAGAAACACACTCTGCTTTTGAGAAAAGAGCACTCTTCTACTCTACTGTGTTTCCTATGGGGTCCGAACAGTGAGCTTGCTCAGAACAAAAGAACTGTGCTTCATACAAATACTGCCATATATAGTTCAATTCTGCTTGGGAAACTGAAAAGAACAGTAGCTCCTGTTCAGTCCAATACACTGTACATGCTGGGAACAGACGCCAGTGCTATTTGCCCTGTGTATGGCAATGGGAGCGCAACACTGACTTTATTACCAGAAAACAACTCTTGCTCGTAGGAACAAAAACTGCATGTGATTCAACTCCATTTAGGACTGGGAAACAAACGCTAGCTCGCCTTACAAGAAACACACTCTGCTTTTCAGAAAAGAGCAGTCATATACTCTACTGTGCTTCCTATGGGGTCAGAACATTGAGCTTGCTCAGAACAAAAGAACTGTGCTTCCTACACACACGGGCCATATCTAGTTCAACTCTGCTTAGGAAACTGACAAGAACAGTAGCTCATATTCAGTCCAATACACTGTACTTGCTGGGAACAGACGCCAGTGCTATTTGCACTGTGTATGGCAATAGGAGCACAATAGTGACTCTTCTTATCAGAGAACAACTCTTGCTCATAGGACCAGAAACTGCATGGGATTCAACTCCATTTCTGACTGGGAAACAAACACTAGCTCGCCTTACAAGAAAGACACTCTGATTTTGAGAAAAGAGCACTCTTCTACTCTACTGTGTTTCCTTTGGTGTCCGAATAGTGAGCTTGCTCAGAACAAAGGAACTGTGCTTCCTACACACAGGGGCCATATCTAGATCAACTCTGCTTCAGAAACTGACAAGAACAGTAGATCCGCTTCAGTCCAATACACTGTACTTGCTGGGAACAGACGCGAGTGCTATTGGCACTGTGTAATGCAATGGGAGCGCAATAGTGACTTTCCTTACCAGAAAACAACTCTTGCTCGTAGGACCAGAAACTGCATGTGATACAGCTCCATTTAGGACTGAGAAACAAATGCTACCTCGCCTTACAAGAAACACACTCTGCTTTTGAGAAAAGAGCACTCTTCTACTCTACTGTGTTTCCTATGGGGTCCGAACAGTGAGCTTGCTCAGAACAAAAGAACTGTTTTTCCTACACACACGGACCATATGTAGTTCAAGTCTGCTTAGGAATCTGACAAGAACAGTAGCTCATATTCAGTCCAATACACTGTACTTGCTGGGAACAGACGTGAGTGCTATTTGCACTGTGTAAGGCAATAGGAGCACAATAGTGTCTCTTCTTATCAGAAAACAACTCTTGCTCATAGGACCAGAAACTGCATGGGATTCAACTCCATTTCTGACTGGGAAACAAACACTAGCTCGCCTTATAAGAAACATACTCTACTTTTGAGAATAGACCACTCTTCTACTCTAATGTCTTTTCTATGGGGTCCGAACAGTGAGCTTTCTCAGAACAAAAGAACTGTGCTTCCTACACACAGGGGCCATATCTAGTTCAACTCTGCTTAGGAAACTGACAAGAACAGTAGCTCCGCTTCAGTCCAATACACTGTAATTGCTGGGAACAGTCGCGAGTGCTATTTGCACTGTGTATGGAAATGGGAGCAAATAATGTCTTTCCTTACCAGAAAACAACTCTTGGTCGTAGGACCAAAAACTGCATGTGATTCAACTCTATTTAGGACTGGGAAACAAATGCCAGCTCGCATTACAAGAAACACACTCTGCTTTTGAGAAAAGAGCACTCTTCTACTCTACTGTGTTTCCTATGGGGTCCGAACAGTGAGCTTGCTCAGAACAAAAGAACTGTGCTTCATACAAATATTGCCATATATAGTTCAATTCTGCTTGGGAAACTGAAAAGAACAGTAGCTCCTGTTCAGTCCAATACACTGTACATGCTGGGAACAGACGCCAGTGCTATTTGCCCTGTGTATGACAATGGGAGCGCAATAGTGACTCTTATTACCAGAAAACAACTCTTGCTCATAGGACAAGAAACTGCATGTGATTCAACTCCATTTAGGACTGGGAAACAAATGCTAGCTCGCCTTACAAGAAACACACTCTGCTTTTGAGAAAAGAGCACGCTTCTACTCTACTGTGTTTCCTATGGGATCCGAACAGTGAGCTTGCTCAGAACAAAAGAACTGTGCTTCATACAAATATTGCCATATATAGTTCAATTCTGCTTGGGAAACTGAAAAGAACAGTAGCTCCTGTTCAGTCCAATACACTGTACATGCTGGGAACAGACGCCAGTGCTATTTGCACTGTGTATGTAAATGGGAGCACAATAGTGACTTTCCTTACCAGAAAACAACTCTTGGTCGTAGGACAAAAAACTGCATGTGATTCAACTCCATTTCTGATAGGGAAACAAACACTAGCTCGACGTACAAGAAACACACTCTGCTTTTGAGAAAAGAGCACTCTTCTACTCTACTGTGTTTCCTATGGGGTCCGAACAGTGAGCTTGCTCAGAATAAAAAAACTGTGCTTCCGACACACACGGGCCATATCTAGTTCAACTCTGCTTAGGAAACTGACAAGAACGGTAGCTCCTCTTCAGTCCAATACACTGTACTAGCTGGGAAAAGACTCGAGTGCTATTTGCCCGGTGTATGGCAATAGGAGCACAATAGTGACTCTTCTTATCAGAAAACAACTCTTACTCATAGGACAAGAAACTGCATGGGATTCAACTCCATTTCTGACTGGGAAACAAACACTAGCTCGCCTTACAAGAAACACACTCTGCTTTTGAGAAAAGAGCACTCTTCTACTCTACTGTGTTTCCTATGGGGTCCGAACAGTGAGCTTTCTCAGAACAAAAGAACTGTGCTTCCTACACACACGGACCATATGTAGTTCAAGTCTGCTTAGGAATCTGAAACGAACAGTAGCTCATATTCAGTCCAATACACTGTACTTGCTGGGAACAGATGCGAGTGCTATTTGCACTGTGTATGGCAATAGGAGCACAATAGTGTCTCTTCTTATCAGAAAACAACTCTTGCTCATAGGACCAGAAACTGCATGGGATTCAACTCCATTTCTGACTGGGAAACAAACACTAGCTCGCCTTACAAGAAAGACACTCTGATTTTGAGAAAAGAGCACTCTTCTACTCTACTGTGTTTCCTATGTGGTCCGAACAGTGAGCTTGCTCAGAAAAAAAGAACTGTGCTTCCTACACACACGGGCCATATCTAGTTCAACTCTGCTTAGGAAACTGACAAGAACAGTAGCTCCACTTCAGTCCAATACACTGTACTTGCTGGGAACCGTCGCGAGTGCTATTTGCACTGTGTATGGAAATAGGAGCACAATAATGACTTTCCTTACCAGAAAACAACTCTTGGTCGTAGGACCAAAAACTGCATGTGATTCAACTCCATTTAGGACTGGGAAACAAATGCCAGCTCGCATTACAAGAAACACACTCTGCTTTTGATAAAAGAGCACTCTTCTACTCTAGTGTGTTTCATATTGGGCCAGAACAGTGAGCTTGCTCAGAACAAAAGAACGGTGCTTCATACAAATACTGCCATATATAGTTCAATTCTGCTTGGGAAACTGAAAAGAACAGTAGCTCCTGTTCAGTCCAATACACTGTACATGCTGGGAACAGACGCCAGTGCTATTTGCCCTGTGTATGAAAATGGGAGCGCAATAGTGACTCTTATTACCAGAAAACAACTCTTGCTCATAGGACAAGAAACTGCATGTGATTCAACTCCATTTAGGACTGGGAAACAAATGCTAGCTCGCCTTACAAGAAACACACTCTGCTTTTGAGAAAAGAGCACTCTTCTACTCTACTGTATTTCCTATGGGGTCTGAACAGTGAGCTTGCTCAGAACAAAAGAACTGTGCTTCATACAAATACTGCCATATATAGTTCAATTCTGCTTGGGAAACTGAAAAGAACAGTAGCTCCTGTTCAGTCCAATACACTGTACATGCTGGGAACAGACGCCAGTGCTATTTGCCCTGTGTATGGCAATGGGAGCGCAACACTGACTTTATTACCAGAAAACAACTCTTGCTCGTAGGAACAAAAACTGCATGTGATTCAACTCCATTTAGGACTGGCAAACAAACGCTAGCTCGCCTTACAAGAAACACACTCTGCTTTTCAGAAAAGAGCAGTCATCTACTCTACTGTGCTTCCTATGGGGTCAGAACATTGAGCTTGCTCAGAACAAAAGAACTGTGCTTCCGACACACACGGGCCATATCTAGTTCAACTCTGCTTAGGAAACTGACAACAACAGGAGCTCCTCTTCAGTCCAATACACTGTACTTGCTGTGAATAGACCCGAGTGCTATTTCCACTGTGTATGGAAATGGGAGCGCAATAGTGACTTTCATTACCAGAAAACAACTCTTGCTCGTAGGACCAGAAACTGCATGTGATTCAGCTCCATTTAGGACTGGGAAACAAATGCTAGCTCGCCTTACAAGAAACACACTCTGCTTTTGAGAAAAGAGCACTCTTCTACTCTACTGTGTTTCCTATGGGGTCCAAACAGTGAGCTTGCTCAGAACAAAAGAACTGTGCTTCCTACACACACGGACCATATGTAGTTCAAGTCTGCTTAGGAATCTGACAAGAACAGTAGCTCATATTCAGTCCAATACACTGTACTTGCTGGGAACAGACGCGAGTGCTATTTGCACTGTGTATGGCAATAGGAGCACAATAGTGTCTCTTCTCATCAGAAAACAACTCTTGCTCATAGGACCAGAAACTGCATGGGATTCAACTCCATTTCTGACTGGGAAACAAACACTAGCTTGCCTTACAAGAAAGACACTCTGATTTTGAGAAAAGAGCACTCTTCTACTCTACTGTGTTTCCTATGGGGTCCGAATAGTGAGCTTGCTCAGAACAAAAGAACTGTGCTTCCTACACACAGGGGCCATATCTAGTTCAACTCTGCTTAGGAAACTGACAAGAACAGTAGCTACGCTTCAGTCCAATACACTGTACTTGCTGGGAACAGACATGAGTGCTATTTGCACTGTGAATGTAAATGGGAGCACAATAGTGACTTTCCTTACCAGAAAACAACTCTTGGTCGTAGGACAAAAAAATGCATGTGATTCAACTCCATTTAGGACTTGGAAACAAACGCTATCTCGCCTTACAAAAAACACACTCTGCTTTTGAGAAAAGAGCACTCTTCTACTCTACTGTGTTTCCTATGGGGTCCGAACAGTGAGCTTGCTCAGAACAAAAGAACTGTGCTTCATACAAATACTGCCATATATAGTTCAATTCTGCTTGGGAAACTGAAAAGAACAGTAGCTCCTCTTCAGTCCAATACACTGTACTTGCTGGGAACAGACGCGAGTGCTATTGGCACTGTGTAATGCAATGGGAGCGCAATAGTGACTTTCCTTACCAGAAAACAACTCTTGCTCGTAGGACCAGAAACTGCATGTGATTCAACTCCATTAGGACTGGGAAACAAATGCCAGCTCGCATTACAAGAAACACACTCTGCTTTTGAGAAAAGAGCACTCTTCTACTCTAGTGTGTTTCATATTGGGACAGAACAGTGAGCTTGCTCAGAACAAAAGAACTGTGCTTCATAGAAATACTGCCATATATAGTTCAATTCTGCTTGGGAAACTGAAAAGAACAGTAGCTCCTGTTCAGTCCAATACACTGTACATGCTGGGAACAGAAGCCAGTGCTATATGCCCTGTGTATGACAATGGGTGCGCAATAGTGACTCTTATTACCAGAAAACAACTCTTGCTCATAGGACAAGAAACTGCATGTGATTCAACTCCATTTAGGACTGGGAAACAAATGCTAGCTCGCCTTACAAGAAACACACTCTGCTTTTGAGAAAAGAGCACTCTTCTACTCTACTGTGTTTCCTATGGGTCCCGAACAGTGAGCTTGCTCAGAACAAAAGAACTGTGCTTCATACAAATACTGCCATATATAGTTCAATTCTGCTTGGGAAACTGAAAAGAACAGTAGCTCCTGTTCAGTCCAATACACTGTACATGCTGGGAACAGACACCAGAGCTATTTGCCCTGTGTATGGCAATGGGAGCGCAACACTGACTTTATTACCAGAAAACAACTCTTGCTCGTAGGAACAAAAACTGCATGTGATTCAACTCCATTTAGGACTGGCAAACAAACGCTAGCTCGCCTTACAAGAAACACACTCTGCTTTTCAGAAAAGAGCAGTCATCTACTCTACTGTGCTTCCTATGGGGTCAGAACATTGAGCTTGCTCAGAACAAAAGAACTGTGCTTCCTACACACACGGGCGATATCTAGTTCAACTCTGCTTAGGAAACTGACAAGAACAGTAGCTCCTCTTCAGTCCAATACACTGTACTTGCTGGGAATAGACCCGAGTGCTATTTCCACTGTGTATAGAAATGGGAGCGCAATAGTGACTTTCATTACCAGAAAACAACTCTTGCTCGTAGGACCAGAAACTGCATGTGATTCAGCTCCATTTAGGACTGGGAAACAAATGCTAGCTCGCCTTACAAGAAACACACTCTGCTTTTGAGAAAAGAGCACTCTTCTACTCTACTGTGTTTCCTATGGGGTCCGAACAGTGAGCTTGCTCAGAACAAAAGAACTGTGCTTCCTACACACACGGACCATATGTAGTTCAACTCTGCTTAGGAAACTGACAAGAACAGTAGCTCCTATTCAGTCCAATACACTGTACTTGCTGGGAACAGACGCCAGTGCTATTTGCACTGTGTATGGCAATAGGAGCACAATAGTGACTCTTCTTATTAGAAAGCAACTCTTACTCATAGGACCAGAAACTGCATGGGATTCAACTCCATTTCTGACTGGGAAACAAACACTAGCTCGCCTTAAAAGAAACACTCTGCTTTTGAGAAAAGAGCACTCTTCTACTCTAGTGTGTTTCCTATTGGGCCAGAACAGTGAGCTTGCTCAGAACAAAAGAACTGAGCTTCATACAAATACTGCCATACATAGTTCAATTCTGCTTGGGAAACTGAAAAGAACAGTAGCTCCTGTTCAGTCCAATACACTGTACATGCTGGGAACAGACGCCAGTGCTATTTGCCCTGTGTATGACAATGGGAGCACAATAGTGACTCTTATTACCAGAAAACAACTCTTGCTCGTAGGACAAGAAACTGCATGTGATTCAACTCCATTTAGGACTGGGAAACAAATGCTAGCTCGCCTTACAAGAAACACACTCTGCTTTTGAGAAAAGAGCACTCTTCTACTCTACTGTGTTTCCTATGGGGTCCGAACAGTGAGCTTGCTCAGAACAAAAGAACTGTGCTTCATACAAATACTGCCATATATAGTTCAATTCTGCTTGGGAAACTGAAAAGAACAGTAGCTCCTGTTCAGTCCAATACACTGTACATGCTGGGAACAGACGCCAGTGCTATTTGCCCTGTGTATGGCAATGGGAGCGCAACACTGACTTTATTACCAGAAAACAACTCTTGCTCGTAGGAACAAAAACTGCATGTGATTTAACTCCATTTAGGACTGGGAAACAAACGCTAGCTCGCCTTACGAGAAACACACTCTGCTTTTCAGAAAAGAGCATTCTTCTACTCTACTGTGTTTCCTATGGGGTCCGAACATTGAGCTTGCTCAGAACAAAAGAACTGTGCTTCCTACACACACGGGCCATATGTAGTTCAACTCTGCTTAGGAAACTGACAAGAACAGTAGCTCCTCTTCAGTCCAATACACTGTACTTGCTGGGAATAGACCCGAGTGCTATTTGCACTGTGTATGGAAATGGGAGCGCAATAGTGACTTTCATTACCAGAAAACAACTCTTGCTCGTAGGACCAGAAACTGCATGTGATTCAGCTCCATTTAGGACTGGGAAACAAATGCTAGCTCGCCTTACAAGAAACACACTCTGCTTTTGAGAAAAGAGCACTCTTCTACTCTACTGTGTTTCCTATGGGGTCCGAACAGAGAGCTTGCTCAGAACAAAAGAACTGTGCTTCCTACACACACGGACCATATGTAGTTCAACTCTGCTTAGGAAACTGACAAGAACAGTAGCTCCTATTCAGTCCAATACACTGTACTTGCTGGGAACAGACGCCAGTGCTATTTGCACTGTGTATGGCAATAGGAGCACAATAGTGACTCTTCTTATCAGAAAACAACTCTTGCTCATAGGACCAGAAACTGCATGGGATTCAACTCCATTTCTGACTGGGAAACAAACACTAGCTCGCCTGACAAGAATAACACTCTGATTTTGAGAAAAGAGCACTCTTCTACTCTACTGGGGTCCGAATAGTTAGCTTGCTCAGAACAAAAGAACTGTGCTTCCTACACACAGGGGCCATATCTAGTTCAACTCTGCTTAGGAAACTGACAAGAACAGTAGCTCGGCTTCAGTCCAATACACTGTACTTGCTGGGAACAGACGTGAGTGCTATTTGCACTGTGTATGTAAATGGGAGCGCAAAAGTGACTTTCCTTACCAGAAAACAACTCTTGCTCGTAGGACAAGAAACTGCATGTGATTCAACTCCATTTCTGACTGGGAAACAAACACTAGCTCGACGTACAAGAAACACACTCTGCTTTTGAGAAAAGAGCACTCTTCTACTCTACTGTGTTTCCTATGGGGTCCGAACAGTGAGCTTGCTCAGAACAAAAGAACTGTGCTTCCTACACACACGGGCCATATCTAGTTCAACTCTGCTTAGGAAACTGACAAGAACGGTAGCTCCTCTTCAGTCCAATACACTGTACTAGCTGGGAACAGACTCGAGTGCTATTTACCCTGTGTATGGCAATAGGAGCACAATAGTGACTCTTCTTATCAGAAAACAACTCTTACTCATAGGACAAGAAACTGCATGGGATTCAACTCCATTTCTGACTGGGAAACAAACACTAGCTCGCCTTACAAGAAACACACTCTGCTTTTGAGAAAAGAGCACTCTTCTACTCTACTTTGTTTCCTATGGGGTCCGAACAGTGAGCTTTCTCAGAACAAAAGAACTGTGCTTCCTACACACACGGACCATATGTAGTTCAAGTCTGCTTAGGAATCTGACAAGAACAGTAGCTCATATTCAGTCCAATACACTGTACTTGTTGGGAACAGACGCGAGTGCTATTTGCACTGTGTATGGCAATAGGAGCACAATAGTGTCTCTTCTTATCAGAAAACGACTCTTGCTCATAGGACCAGAAACTGCATGGGATTCAACTCCATTTCTGACTGGGAAACAAACACTAGCTCGCCTTACAAGAATAACACTCTGATTTTGAGAAAAGAGCACTCTTCTACTCTACTGTGTTTTCTAAGGGGTCCGAATAGTGAGCTTGCTCAGAACAAAAGAACTGTGCTTCCTACACACAGGGGCCATATCTAGTTCAACTCTGCTTAGGAAACTGACAAGAACAGTAGCTACGCTTCAGTCCAATACACTGTAATTGCTGGGAACAGACATGAGTGCTATTTGCACTGTGTATGTAAATGGGAGCGCAATAGTGACTCTCCTTACCAGAAAACAACTCTTGGTTGTAGGACAAAAAAATGCATGTGATTCAACTCCATTTAGGACTTGGAAACAAACGCTATCTCGCCTTACAAAAAACACACTCTGCTTTTGAGAAAAGAGCACTCTTCTACTCTACTGTGTTTCCTATGGGGTCCGAACAGTGAGCTTGCTCAGAACAAAAGAACTGTGCTTCCTACACACACGGGCCATATCTAGTTCAACTCTGCTTCGAAAACTGACAAGAACAGTAGCTACGCTTCAGTCCAATACACTGTACATGCTGGGAACAGACATGAGTGCTATTTGCACTGTGTATGTAAATGGGAGCGCAATAGTGACTTTCCTTACCAGAAAACAACTCTTGGTCATAGGACAAAAAACTGCATGTGATTCAACTCCATTTAGGACTGGGAAACAAACACTAGCTCGCCTTACAAGAAACACACTCTGCTTTTGAGAAAAGAGCACTCTTCTACTCTACTGTGTTTCCTATGGGGTCCGAACAGTGAGCTTGCTCAGAACAAAAGAACTGTGCTTCCTACACACACGGGCCATATCTAGTTCAACTCTGCTTAGGAAACTGACAAGAACAGTAGCTACTATTCAGTCCAATACACTGTACTTGCTGGGAACCGTCGCGAGTGCTATTTGCACTGTGTATGGAAATGGGAGCACAAAAATGACTTTCCTTACCAGAAAACAACTCTTGGTCGTAGGACCAAAAACTGCATGTGATTCAACTCCATTTAGGACTGGGAAACAAATGCCAGCTCGCATTACAAGAAACACACTCTGCTTTTGAGAAAAGAGCACTCTTCTACTCTACTGTGTTTCATATTGGGCCAGAACAGTGAGCTTGCTCAGAACAAAAGAACTGTGCTTCATACAAATACTGCCATATATAGTTCAATTCTGCTTGGGAAACTGAAAAGAACAGTAGCTCCTGTTCAGTCCAATACACTGTACATGCTGGGAACAGACGCCAGTGCTATTTGCCCTGTGTATGACAATGGGAGCGCAATAGTGACTCTTATTACCAGAAAACAACTCTTGCTCATAGGACAAGAAACTGCATGTGATTCAACTCCATTTAGGACTGGGAAACAAATGCTAGCTCGCCTTACAAGAAACACATCTGCTTTTCAGAAAAGAGCAGTCATCTACTCTACTGTGCTTCCTATGGGGTCAGAACATTGAGCTTGCTCAGAACAAAAGAACTGTGCTTCCTACACACACGGGCCATATCTACTTCAACTCTGCTTAGGAAACTGACAACAACAGTAGCTTCTCTTCAGTCCAATACACTGTACTTGCTGGGAATAGACCCGAGTGCTATTTCCACTGTGTATGGAAATGGGAGCGCAATAGTGACTTTCATTACCAGAAAACAACTCTTGCTCGTAGGACCAGAAACTGCATGTGATTCAGCTCCATTTAGGACTGGGAAACAAATGCTACCTCGCCTTACAAGAAACACACTCTGCTTTTGAGAAAAGAGCACTCTTCTACTCTACTTTGTTTCCTATGGGGTCCAAACAGCGAGCTTGCTCAGAACAAAAGAACTGTGCTTCCTACACACACGGACCATATGTAGTTCAAGTCTGCTTAGGAATCTGACAAGAACAGTAGCTCATATTCAGTCCAATACACTGTACTTGCTGGGAACAGACGCGAGGGCTATTTGCACTGTGTATGGCAATAGGAGCACAATAGTGTCTCTTCTCATCAGAAAACAACTCTTGCTCATAGGACCAGAAACTGCATGGGATTCAACTCCATTTCTGACTGGGAAACAAACACTAGCTCGCCTTACAAGAAAGACACTCTGATTTTGAGAAAAGAGCACTCTTCTACTCTACTGTGTTTCCTATGGGGTCCGAATAGTTAGCTTGCTCAGAACAAAAGAACTGTGCTTCCTACACACAGGGGCCATATCTAGTTCAACTCTGCTTAGGAAACTGACAAGAACAGTAGCTACGCTTCAGTCCAATACACTGTACTTGCTGGGAACAGACATGAGTGCTATTTGCACTGTGTATGTAAATGGGAGCACAATAGTTACTTTCCTTACCAGAAAACAACTCTTGGTCGTAGGACAAAAAAATGCATGTGATTCAACTCCATTTAGGACTTGGAAACAAACGCTATCTCGCCTTACAAAAAACACACTCTGCTTTTGAGAAAAGAGCACTCTTCTACTCTACTGTGTTTCCTATGGGGTCCGAACAGTGAGCTTGCTCAGAACAAAAGAACTGTGCTTCATACAAATACTGCCATATATAGTTCAATTCTGCTTGGGAAACTGAAAAGAACAGTAGCTCCTCTTCAGTCCAATACACTGTACTTGCTGGGAACAGACGCGAGTGCTATTGGCACTGTGTAATGCAATGGGAGCGCAATAGTGACTTTCCTTACCAGAAAACAACTCTTGCTCGTAGGACCAGAAACTGCATGTGATTCAACTCCATTAGGACTGGGAAACAAATGCCAGCTCGCATTACAAGAAACACACTCTGCTTTTGAGAAAAGAGCACTCTTCTACTCTAGTGTGTTTCCTATGGGGTCCGAACAGTGAGCTTGCTCAGAACAAAAGAACTGTGCTTCATACAAATACTGCCATATATAGTTCAATTCTGCTTGGGAAACTGAAAAGAACAGTAGCTCCTCTTCAGTCCAATACACTGTACTTCCTGGGAACAGACGCGAGTGCTATTGGCACTGTGTAATGCAATGGGAGCGCAATAGTGACTTTCCTTACCAGAAAACAACTCTTGCTCGTAGGACCAGAAACTGCATGTGATTCAACTCCATTAGGACTGGGAAACAAATGCCAGGTCGCATTACAAGAAACACACTCTGCTTTTGAGAAAAGAGCACTCTTCTACTCTAGTGTGTTTCATATTGGGCCAGAACAGTGAGCTTGCTCAGAACAAAAGAACTGTGCTTCATACAAATACTGCCATATATAGTTCAATTCTGCTTGGGAAACTGAAAAGAACAGTAGCTCCTGTTCAGTCCAATACACTGTAAATGCTGGGAACAGACGCCAGTGCTATATGCCCTGTGTATGGCAATGGGAGCGCAATAGTGACTCTTATTACCAGAAAACAACTCTTGCTCATAGGACAAGAAACTGCATGTGATTCAACTCCATTTAGGACTGGGAAACAAATGCTAGCTCGCCTTACAAGAAACACACTCTGCTTTTGAGAAAAGAGCACTCTTCTACTCTACTGTGTTTCCTATGGGGTCCGAACAGTGAGCTTGCTCAGAACAAAAGAACTGTGCTTCATACAAATACTGCCATATATAGTTCAATTCTGCTTGGGAAACTGAAAAGAACAGTAGCTCCTGTTCAATCCAATACACTGTACATGCTGGGAACAGACGCCAGTGCTATTTGCCCTGTGTATGGCAATGGGAGCGCAACACTGACTTTATTACCAGAAAACAACTCTTGCTCGTAGGAACAAAAACTGCATGTGATTCAACTCCATTTAGGACTGGCAAACAAACGCTAGCTCGCCTTACAAGAAACACACTCTGCTTTTCAGAAAAGAGCAGTCATCTACTCTACTGTGCTTCCTATGGAGTCAGAACATTGAGCTTGCTCAGAACAAAAGAACTGTGCTTCCTACACACACGGGCCATATCTAGTTCAACTCTGCTTAGGAAACTGACAAGAACAGTAGCTCCTCTTCAGTCCAATACACTGTACTTGGTGGGAATAGACCCGAGTGCTATTTCCACTGTGTATAGAAATGGGAGCGCAATAGTGACTTTCATTACCAGAAAACAACTCTTGCTCGTAGGACCAGAAACTGCATGTGATTCAGCTCCATTTAGGACTGGGAAACAAATGCTAGCTCGCCTTGCAAGAAACACACTCTGCTTTTGAGAAAAGAGCACTCTTCTACTCTACTGTGTTTCCTATGGGGTCCGAACAGTGAGCTTGCTCAGAACAAAAGAACTGTGCTTCCTACACACACGGACCATATGTAGTTCAACTCTGCTTAGGAAACTGACAAGAACAGTAGCTACTATTCAGTCCAATACACTGTACTTGCTGGGAACAGAAGCCAGTGCTATTTGCACTGTGTATGGCAATAGGAGCACAATAGTGTCTCTTCTTATCAGAAAACAACTCTTGCTCATAGGACCAGAAACTGCATGGGATTCAACTCCATTTCTGACTGGGAAACAAACACTAGCTCGCCTTTCAAGAAAGACACTCTGATTTTGAGAAAAGAGCACTCTTCTACTCTACTGTGTTTCCTATGGGGTCCGAGTAGTTAGCTTGCTCAGAACAAAAGAACTGTGCTTCCTACACACAGGGGCCATATCTAGTTCAACTCTGCTTAGGAAACTGACAAGAACAGTAGCTCCGCTTCAGTCCAATACACTGTACTTACTGGGAACAGACGCGAGGGCTATTTGCACTGTGTATGTAAATGGGAGCGCAATAGTGACTTTCCTTACCAGAAAACAACTCTTGGTCGTAGGACAAAAAACTGCATGTGATTCAACTCCATTTCTGACTGGGAAACAAACACTAGCTCCACGTACAAGAAACACACTCTGTTTTTGAGAAAAGAGCACTCTTCTACTCTACTGTGTTTCCTATGGGGTCCGAACAGTGAGCTTGCTCAGAACAAAAGAACTGTGCTTCCTACACACACGGGCCATATCTAGTTCAACTCTGCTTAGGAAACTGACAAGAACGGTAGCTCCTCTTCAGTCCAATACACTGTACTAGCTGGGAACAGACTCGAGTGCTATTTGCCCTGTGTATGGCAATAGGAGCACAACAGTGACTCTTCTTATCAGAAAGCAACTCTTACTCATAGGACCAGAAACTGCATGGGATTCAACTCCATTTCTGACTGGGAAACAAACACTAGCTCGCCTTACAAGAAACACACTCTGCTTTTGAGAAAAGAGCACTCTTCTACTCTACTGTGTTTCCTATGGGGTCCGAATAGTGAGCTTGCTCAGAACAAAAGAACTCTGCTTCCTACACACAGAGGCCATATCTAGTTCAACTCTGCTTAGGAAACTGACAAGAACAGTAGCTCCTCTTCAGTCCAATACACTGTACTTGCTGGGAACAGACTCGAGTGCTATTTGCACTGTGTATGTAAATGGGAGCACAATAGTGACTTTCCTTACCAGAAAACAACTCTTGGTCGTAGGACAAAAAACTGCATGTGATTCAACTCCATTTCTGATAGGGAAACAAACACTAGCTCGACGTACAAGAAACACACTCTGCTTTTGAGAAAAGAGCACTCTTCTACTCTACTGTGTTTCCTATGGGGTCCGAACAGTGAGCTTGCTCAGAACAAAAGAACTGTGCTTCATACAAATACTGCCATATATAGTTCAATTCTGCTTGGGAAACTGAAAAGAACAGTAGCTCCTCTTCAGTCCAATACACTGTACTTCCTGGGAACAGACGCGAGTGCTATTGGCACTGTGTAATGCAATGGGAGCGCAATAGTGACTTTCCTTACCAGAAAACAACTCTTGCTTGTAGGACCAGAAACTGCATGTGATTCAACTCCATTAGGACTGGGAAACAAACACTAGCTCGCCTTACAAGAAAGACACTCTGATTTTGAGAAAAGAGCACTCTTCTACTCTACTGTGTTTCCTATGGGGTCCGAATAGTGAGCTTGCTCAGAACAAAAGAACTGTGCTTCCTACACACAGGGGCCATATCTAGTTCAACTCTGCTTAGGAAACTGACAAGAACAGTAGCTACGCTTCAGTCCAATACACTGTACTTGCTGGGAACAGACATGAGTGCTATTTGCACTGTGTATGTAAATGGGAGCTCAATAGTGACTTTCCTTACCAGAAAACAACTCTTGGTCGTAGGACAAAAAAATGCATGTGATTCAACTCCATTTAGGACTTGGAAACAAACGCTATCTCGCCTTACAAAAAACACACTCTGCTTTTGAGAAAAGAGCACTCTTCTATTCTACTGTGTTTTCTAGGGGGTCTGAAGAGTGAGCTTGCTCAGAACAAAAGAACTGTGCTTCCTACACACACGGGCCATATCTAGTTCAACTCTGCTTCGGAAACTGACAAGAACAGTAGCTACGCTTCAGTCCAATACACTGTACATGCTGGGAACAGACATGAGTGCTATTTGCACTGTGTATGTAAATGGGAGCGCAATAGTGACTTTCCTTACCAGAAAACAACTCTTGGTCATAGGACAAAAAACTGCATGGGATTCAACTCCATTTAGGACTGGGAAACAAACACTAGCTCGCCTTACAAGAAACACACTCTGCTTTTGAGAAAAGAGCACTCTTCTACTCTACTGTGTTTCCTATGTGGTCTGAACAGTGAGCTTGCTCAGAACAAAAGAACTGTGCTTCCTACACACAGGGGCCATATCTAGTTCAACTCTGCTTAGGAAACTGACAAGAACAGTAGCTCCACTTCAGTCCAATACACTGTACTTGCTGGGAACCGTCGCGAGTGCTATTTGCACTGTGTATGGAAATGGGAGCACAATAATGACTTTCCTTACCAGAAAACAACTCTTGGTCGTAGGACCAAAAACTGCATGTGATTCAACTCCATTTAGGACTGGGAAACAAATGCCAGCTCGCATTACAAGAAACACACTCTGCTTTTGAGAAAAGAGCACTCTTCTACTCTAGTGTGTTTCATATTGGGCCAGAACAGTGAGCTTGCTCAGAACAAAAGAACTGTGCTTCATACAAATACTGCCATATATAGTTCAATTCTGCTTGGGAAACTGAAAAGAACAGTAGCTCCTGTTCAGTCCAATACACTGTACATGCTGGGAACAGACGCCAGTGCTCTTTGCCCTGTGTATGAAAATGGGAGCGCAATAGTGACTCTTATTACCAGAAAACAACTCTTGCTCATAGGACAAGAAACTGCATGTGATTCAACTCCATTTAGGACTGGGAAACAAATGCTAGCTCGCCTTACAAGAAACACACTCTGCTTTTGAGAAAAGAGCACTCTTCTACTCTACTGTGTTTCCTATGGGGTCTGAACAGTGAGCTTGCTCAGAACAAAAGAACTGTGCTTCATACAAATACTGCCATATATAGTTCAATTCTGCTTGGGAAACTGAAAAGAACAGTAGCTCCTGTTCAGTCCAATACACTGTACATGCTGGGAACAGACGCCAGTGCTATTTGCCCTGTGTATGGCAATGGGAGCGCAACACTGACTTTATTACCAGAAAACAACTCTTGCTCGTAGGAACAAAAACTGCATATGATTCAACTCCATTTAGAACTGGCAAACAAACGCTAGCTCGCCTTACAAGAAACACACTCTGCTTTTTAGAAAAGAGCAGTCATCTACTCTACTGTGCTTCCTATGGGGTCAGAACATTGAGCTTGCTCAGAACAAAAGAACTGTGCTTCCTACACACACGGGCCATTTCTAGTTCAACTCTGCTTAGGAAACTGACAAGAACAGTAGCTCATATTCAGTCCAATACACTGTACTTGCTGGGAATAGACCCGAGTGCTATTTCCACTGTGTATGGAAATGGGAGCACAATAGTGACTTTCATTACCAGAAAACAACTCTTGCTCATAGGACCAGAAACTGCATGTGATTCAGCTCCATTTAGGACTGGGAAACAAATGCTAGCTCGCCTTACAAGAAACACACTCTGCTTTTGAGAAAAGAGCACTCTTCTACTCTACTGTGTTTCCTATGGGGTCCAAACAGTGAGCTTGCTCAGAACAAAAGAACTGTGCTTCCTACACACACGGACCATATGTAGTTCAAGTCTGCTTAGGAATCTGACAAGAACAGTAGCTCATATTCAGTCCAATACACTGTACTTGCTGGGAACAGAAGCGAGTGCTATTTGCACTGTGTATGGCAATAGGAGCACAATAGTGTCTCTTCTCATCAGAAAACAACTCTTGCTCATAGGACCAGAAACTGCATGGGATTCAACTCCATTTCTGACTGGGAAACAAACACTAGCTCGCCTTACAAGAAAGACACTCTGATTTTGAGAAAAGAGCACTCTTCTACTCTACTGTGTTTCCTATGGGGTCCGAATAGTGAGCTTGCTCAGAACAAAAGAACTGTGCTTCCTACACACAGGGGCCATATCTAGTTCAACTCTGCTTAGGAAACTTACAAGAACAGTAGCTCCGCTTCAGTCCAATACACTGTACTTGCTGGGAACAGACGCGAGTGCTATTTGCACTGTGTATGTAAATGGGAGCGCAAAAGTGACTTTCCTTACCAGAAAACAACTCTTGCTCGTAGGACAAGGAACTGCATGTGATTCAACTCCATTTAGGACTGGGAAACAAACGCTAGCTCGCCTTACAAGAAACAAACTCTGCTTCTGAGAAAAGAGCACTCTTCTACTCTTCTGTGTTTCCTATAGGGCCAGAACAGTGAGCTTGCTCAGAACAAAAGAACTGTGCTTCCTACACACACGGGCCATATCTAGTTCAACTCTGCTTAGGTAACTGACAAGAACGGTAGCTCCTCTGCAGTCCAATACACTGTAATAGCTGGGAACAGACGCGAGTGCTATTTGCACTGTGTATGGCAATAGGAGCACAATAGTGACTCTTCTTATCGGAAAACACCTCTTGCTGGTAGGACCAGAAACTTCATGGGATTCAACTCCATTTCTGACTGGGAAACAAACGCTAGTTCGCCTTATATGAAACACAATCTGCTTTTGAGAAAAGAGCACTCTTCTACTCTAATGTGTTTTCTATGGGGTCCGAACAGTGAGCTTGCTCAGAACAAAAGAACTGTGCTTAATACACACAGGGGCCATATCTAGTTCAACGCTGCTTAGTAAACTGACAAGAACAGTAGCTCCGCTTCAGTCCAATACACTGTACTTGCTGGGAAGAGATGCCAGTGCTATTTGCCCTGTTTATGGCAATGGGAGTGCAATAGTGACTCTTCTTATCGGAAAACACCTCTTGCTCATAGGACCAGAAACTGCATGGGATTCAACTCGATTTCTGACTGGGAAACAAACACTAGTTCGCCTTACAAGAAACACACTCTGCTTTTGAGAAAAGAGCACTCTTCTACTCTACTGTGTTTCCTATGGGGACCGAACAGTGAGCTTGTTCAGAACAAAAGAACTGTGCTTAATACACACACGGGCCATATCTAGTTCAACTCTGCTTAGGAAACTGACAAGAACGGTAGCTCCTCTTCAGTCCAATACACTGTACTAGCTGGGAACAGACTCGAGTGCTATTTACCCTGTGTATGGCAATAGGAGCACAATAGTGACTCTTCTTATCAGAAAACAACTCTTTCTCATAGGACAAGAAACTGCATGGGATTCAACTCCATTTCTGACTGGGAAACAAACACTAGCTCGCCTTACAAGAAACACACTCTGCTTTTGAGAAAAGAGCACTCTTCTACTCTACTTTGTTTCCTATGGGGTCCGAACAGTGAGCTTGCTCAGAACAAAAGAACTGTGCTTCCTACACACACGGACCATATGTAGTTCAAGTCTGCTTAGGAATCTGACAAGAACAGTAGCTCATATTCAGTCCAATACACTGTACTTGCTGGGAACAGACGCGAGTGCTATTTGAACTGTGTATGGCAATAGGAGCACAATAGTGTCTCTTCTAATCAGAAAACAACTCTTGCTCATAGGACCAGAAACTGCATGGGATTCAACTCCATTTCTGACTGGGAAACAAACACTAGCTCGCCTTACAAGAAAGACACTCTGATTTTGAGAAAAGAGCACTCTTCTACTCTACTGTGTTTCCTAAGGGGTCCGAATAGTGAGCTTGCTCAGAACAAAAGAACTGTGCTTCCTACACACAGGGGCCATATCTAGTTCAACTCTGCTTAGGAAACTGACAAGAACAGTAGCTACGCTTCAGTCCAATACACTGTAATTGCTGGGAACAGACATGAGTGCTATTTGCACTGTGTATGTAAATGGGAGCGCAATAGTGACTCTCCTTACCAGAAAACAACTCTTGGTCGTAGGACAAAAAAATGCATGTGATTCAACTCCATTTAGGACTTGGAAACAAACGCTATTTCGCCTTACAAAAAACACACTCTGCTTTTGAGAAAAGAGCACTCTTCTACTCTACTGTGTTTCCTATGGGGTCCGAACAGTGAACTTGCTCAGAACAAAAGAACTGTGCTTCCTACACACACGGGCCATATCTAGTTCAACTCTGCTTCGGAAACTGACAAGAACAGTAGCTACGCTTCAGTCCAATACACTGTACATGCTGGGAACAGACATGAGTGCTATTTGCACTGTGTATGTAAATGGGAGCGCAATAGTGACTTTCCTTACCAGAAAACAACTCTTGGTCATAGGACAAAAAACTGCATGTGATTCAACTCCATTTAGGACTGGGAATCAAACACTAGCTCGCCTTACAAGAAACACACTCTGCTTTTGAGAAAAGAGCACTCTTCTACTCTACTGTGTTTCCTATGTGGTCCGAACAGTGAGCTTGTTCAGAACAAAAGAACTGTGCTTCCTACACACAGGGGCCATATCTAGTTCAACTCTGCTTAGGAAACTGACAAGAACAGTAGCTCCACTTCAGTCCAATACACTGTACTTGCTGGGAACCGTCGCGAGTGCTATTTGCACTGTGTATGGAAATGGGAGCACAATAATGACTTTCCTTACCAGAAAACAACTCTTGGTCGTAGGACCAAAAACTGCATGTGATTCAACTCCATTTAGGACTGGGAAACAAATGCCAGCTCGCATTACAAGAAACACACTCTGCTTTTGAGAAAAGAGCACTCTTCTACTCTAGTGTGTTTCATATTGGGCCAGAACAGTGAGCTTGCTCAGAACAAAAGAACTGTGCTTCATACAAATACTGCCATATATAGTTCAATTCTGCTTGGGAAACTGAAAAGAACAGTAGCTCCTCTTCAGTCCAATACACTGTACATGCTGGGAACAGACGCCAGTGCTATTTTCCCTGTGTATGAAAATGGGAGCACAATAGTGACTCTTATTACCAGAAAACAACTCTTGCTCATAGGACAAGAAACTGCATGTGATTCAACTCCATTTAGGACTGGGAAACAAATGCTAGCTCGCCTTACAAGAAACACACTCTGCTTTTGAGAAAAGAGCACTCTTCTACTCTACTGTGTTTACTATGGGGTCCAAACAGTGAGCTTGCTCAGAACAAAAGAACTGTGCTTCCTACACACACGGGCCATATCTAGTTCAACTCTGCTTAGGAATCTGACAAGAACAGTAGCTCATATTCAGTCCAATACACTGTACTTGCTGGGAACAGACGCGAGTGCTATTTGCACTGTGTATGGCAATAGGAGCACAATAGTGTCTCTTCTCATCAGAAAACAACTCTTGCTCATAGGACCAGAAACTGCATGGGATTCACCTCCATTTCTGACTGGGAAACAAACACTAGCTCGCCTTACAAGAAAGACACTCTGATTTTGAGAAAAGAGCACTCTTCTACTCTACTGTGTTTCCTATGGGGTCCGAATAGTGAGCTTGCTCTGAACAAAAGAACTGTGCTTCCTACACACAGGGGCCATATCTAGTTCAACTCTGCTTAGGAAACTGACAAGAACAGTAGCTCCGCTTCAGTCCAATACACTGTACTTGCTGGGAACAGACGCGAGTGCTATTTGCACTGTGTATGTAAATGGGAGCGCAAAAGTGACTTTCCTTACCAGAAAACAACTCTTGCTCGTAGGACAAGGAACTGCATGTGATTCAACTCCATTTAGGACTGGGAAACAAACGCTAGCTCGCCTTACAAGAAACAAACTCTGCTTCTGAGAAAAGAGCACTCTTCTACTCTTCTGTGTTTCCTATAGGGCCAGAACAGTGAGCTTGCTCAGAACCAAAGAACTGTGCTTCCTACACACACGGGCCATATCTAGTTCAACTCTGCTTAGGTAACTGACAAGAACGGTAGCTCCTCTGCAGTCCAATACACTGTAATAGCTGGGAACAGACGCGAGTGCTATTTGCACTGTGTATGGCAATAGGAGCACAATAGTGACTCTTCTTATCGGAAAACACCTCTTGCTGGTAGGACCAGAAACTTCATGGGATTCAACTCCATTTCTGACTGGGAAACAAACGCTAGTTCGCCTTATATGAAACACACTCTGCTTTTGAGAAAAGAGCACTCTTCTACTCTAATGTGTTTTCTATGGGGTCCGAACAGTGAGCTTGCTCAGAACAAAAGAACTGTGCTTAATACACACAGGGGCCATATCTAGTTCAACGCTGCTTAGTAAACTGACAAGAACAGTAGCTCCGCTTAAGTCCAATACACTGTACTTGCTGGGAAGAGATGCCAGTGCTATTTGCCCTGTTTATGGCAATGGGAGTGCAATAGTGACTCTTCTTATCGGAAAACACCTCTTGCTCATAGGACCAGAAACTGCATGGGATTCAACTCGATTTCTGACTGGGAAACAAACACTAGTTCGCCTTACAAGAAACACACTCTGCTTTTGAGAAAAGAGCACTCTTCTACTCTACTGTGTTTCCTATGGGGTCCGAACAGTTAGCTTGCTCAGAACAAAAGAACTGTGCTTCCTACACACACGGGCCATATCTAGTTCAACTCTGCTTAGGAAACTGACAAGAACGGTAGCTCCTCTTCAGTCCATTACACTGTACTAGCTGGGAACAGACTCGAGTGCTATTTACCCTGTGTATGGCAATAGGAGCACAATAGTGACTCTTCTTATCAGAAAACAACTCTTTCTCATAGGACAAGAAACTGCATGGGATTCAACTCCATTTCTGACTGGGAAACAAACACTAGCTCGCCTTACAAGAAACACACTCTGCTTTTGAGAAAAGAGCACTCTTCTACTCTACTTTGTTTCCTATGGGTTCCGAACAGTGAGCTTGCTCAGAACAAAAGAACTGTGCTTCCTACACACACGGGCCATATCTAGTTCAACTCTGCTTAGGAAACTGACAAGAACAGTAGCTCCACTTCAGTCCAATACACTGTACTTGCTGGGAACCGTCGCGAGTGCTATTTGCACTGTGTATGGAAATGGGAGCACAATAATGACTTTCCTTACCAGAAAACAACTCTTGGTCGTAGGACCAAAAACTGCATGTGATTCAACTCCATTTAGGACTGGGAAACAAATGCCAGCTCGCATTACAAGAAACACACTCTGCTTTTGAGAAAAGAGCACTCTTCTACTCTAGTGTGTTTCATATTGGGCCAGAACAGTGAGCTTGCTCAGAACAAAAGAACTGTGCTTCCTACACACACGGACCATATGTAGTTCATGTCTGCTTAGGAATCTGACAAGAACAGTAGCTCATATTCAGTCCAATACACTGTAGTTGCTGGGAACAGACACGAGTGCTATTTGCACTGTGTATGGCAATAGGAGCACAATAGTGTCTCTTCTTATCAGAAAACAACTCTTGCTCATAGGACCAGAAACTGCATGGGATTCAACTCCATTTCTGACTGGGAAACAAACACTAGCTCGCCTTACAAGAAAGACACTCTGATTTTGAGAAAAGAGCACTCTTCTACTCTACTGTGTTTCCTATGGGGTCCGAATAGTGAGCTTGCTCAGAACAAAAGAACTGTGCTTCCTACAAACAGGGGCCATATCTAGTTCAACTCTGCTTAGGAAACTGACAAGAACAGTAGCTACGTTTCAGTCCAATACACTGTAATTGCTGGGAACAGACATGAGTGCTATTTGCACTGTGTATGTAAATGGGAGCACAATAGTGACTTTCCTTACCAGAAAACAACTCTTGGTCGTAGGACAAAAAAATGCATGTGATTCAACTCCATTTAGGACTTGGAAACAAACGCTATCTCGCCTTACAAAAAACACACTCTGCTTTTGAGAAAAGAGCACTCTTCTACTCTACTGTGTTTCCTATGGGGTCCGAACAGTGAGCTTGCTCAGAACAAAAGAACTGTGCTTCATACAAATACTGCCATATATAGTTCAATTCTGCTTGGGAAACTGAAAAGAACAGTAGCTCCTCTTCAGTCCAATACACTGTACTTCCTGGGAACAGACGCGAGTGCTATTGGCACTGTGTAATGCAATGGGAGCGCAATAGTGACTTTCCTTACCAGAAAAAAACTCTTGCTCGTAGGACCAGAAACTGCATGTGATTCAACTCCATTAGGACTGGGAAACAAATGCCAGCTCGCATTACAAGAAACACACTCTGCTTTTGAGAAAAGAGCACTCTTCTACTCTAGTGTGTTTCATATTGGGCCAGAACAGTGAGCTTGCTCAGAACAAAAGAACTGTGCTTCATACAAATACTGCCATATATAGTTCAATTCTGCTTGGGAAACTGAAAAGAACAGTAGCTCCTGTTCAGTCCAATACACTGTAAATGCTGGGAACAGACGCCAGTGCTATATGCCCTGTGTATGACAATGGGAGCGCAATAGTGACTCTTATTACCAGAAAACAACTCTTGCTCATAGGACAAGAAACTGCATGTGATTCAACTCCATTTAGGACTGGGAAACAAATGCTAGCTCGCCTTACAAGAAACACACTCTGCTTTTGAGAAAAGAGCACTCTTCTACTCTACTGTGTTTCCTATGGGGTCTGAACAGTGAGCTTGCTCAGAACAAAAGAACTGTGCTTCATACAAATACTGCCATATATAGTTCAATTCTGCTTGGGAAACTGAAAAGAACAGTAGCTCCTGTTCAGTCCAATACACTGTACATGCTGGGAACAGACGCCAGTGCTATTTGCCCTGTGTATGGCAATGGGAGCGCAACACTGACTTTATTACCAGAAAACAACTCTTGCTCGTAGGAACAAAAACTGCATGTGATTCAACTCCATTTAGGACTGGCAAACAAACGCTAGCTCGCCTTACAAGAAACACACTCTGCTTTTCAGAAAAGAGCAGTCATCTACTCTACTGTGCTTTTTATGGGGTCAGAACATTGAGCTTGCTCAGAACAAAAGAACTGTGCTTCCTACACACACGGGCCATATCTAGTTCAACTCTGCTTAGGAAACTGACAAGAACAGTAGCTCCTCTTCAGTCCAATACACTGTACTTGCTGGGAATAGACCCGAGTGCTATTTGCACTGTGTATAGAAATGGGAGCGCAATAGTGACTTTCATTACCAGAAAACAACTCTTGCTCGTAGGACCAGAAACTGCATGTGATTCAGCTCCATTTAGGACTGGGAAACAAATGCTAGCTCGCCTTACAAGAAACACACTCTGCTTTTGAGAAAAGAGCACTCTTCTACTCTACTGTGTTTCCTATGGGGTCCGAACAGTGAGCTTGCTCAGAACAAAAGAACTGTGCTTCCTACACACACGGACCAATGTAGTTAAACTCTGCTTAGGAAACTGACAAGAACAGTAGCTACTATTCAGTCCAATACACTGTACTTGCTGGGAACAGACGCCAGTGCTATTTGCACTGTGTATGGCAATAGGAGCACAATAGTGACTCTTCTTATCAGAAAACAACTCTTGCTCATAGGACCAGAAACTGCATGGGATTCAACTCCATTTCTGACTGGGAAACAAACACTAGCTCGCCTTACAAGAAAGACACTCTGATTTTGAGAAAAGAGCACTCTTCTACTCTACTGTGTTTCCTATGGGGTCCGAATAGTTAGCTTGCTCAGAACAAAAGAACTGTGCTTCCTACACACAGGGGCCATATCTAGTTCAACTCTGCTTAGGAAACTGACAAGAACAGTAGCTCTGCTTCAGTCCAATACACTGTACTTGCTGGGAACAGACGCGAGGGCTATTTGCACTGTGTATGTAAATGGGAGCGCAATAGTGACTTTCCTTACCAGAAAACAACTCTTGGTCGTAGGACAAAAAACTGCATGTGATTCAACTCCATTTCTGACTGGGAAACAAACACTAGCTCCACGTACAAGAAACACACTCTGTTTTTGAGAAAAGAGCACTCTTCTACTCTACTGTGTTTCCTATGTGGTCCGAACAGTGAGCTTGCTCAGAACAAAAGAACTGTGCTTCCTACACACATGGGCCATATCTAGTTCAACTCTGCTTAGGAAACTGACAAGAACGGTAGCTCCTCTTCAGTCCAATACACTGTACTAGCTGGGAACAGACTCGAGTGCTATTTGCCCTGTGTATGGCAATAGGAGCACAATAGTGACTCTTCTTATCAGAAAGCAAATCTTACTCATAGGACCAGAAACTGCATGGGATTCAACTCCATTTCTGACTGGGAAACAAACACTAGCTCGCCTTACAAGAAACACACTCTGCTTTTGAGAAAAGAGCACTCTTCTACTCTACTGTGTTTCCTATGGGGTCCGAATAGTGAGCTTGCTCAGAACAAAAGAACTGTGCTTCCTAAACACAGGGGCCATATCTATTTCAACTCTGATTCGGAAACTGACAAGAACAGTAGCTCCGCTTCAGTCCAATACACTGTACTTGCTGGGAATAGATGCGAGTGCTATTTACACTGTGTATGGAAATGGGAGCGCAACAGTGACTTTATTACCAGAAAACAACTCTTGCTCGTAGGACCAAAAACTGCATGTGATTCAACTCCATTTCTGTCGGAAACAAACGCTAGCTCGCCTTACAAGAAACACACTCTGCTTTTGAGAAAAGAGCAGTCTTCTACTCTACTGTGTTTCCTATGGGGTCCGAACATTGAGCTTGCTCAGAACAAAATAACTTTGCTTCCTACACACACGGGCCATATCTAGTTCAACTCTGCTTAGGAAACTGACAAGAACAGTAGCTCCACTTCAGTCCAATACACTGTACTTGCTGGGAACCGTCGCGAGTGCTATTTGCACTGTGTATGGAAATGGGAGCACAATAATGACTTTCCTTACCAGAAAACAACTCTTGGTCGTAGGACCAAAAACTGCATGTGATTCAACTCCATTTAGGACTGGGAAACAAATGCCAGCTCGCATTACAAGAAACACACTCTGCTTTTGAGAAAAGAGCACTCTTCTACTCTAGTGTGTTTCATATTGGGCCAGAACAGTGAGCTTGCTCAGAACAAAAGAACTGTGCTTCATACAAATACTGCCATATCTAGTTCAATTCTGCTTGGGAAACTGAAAAGAACAGTAGCTCCTTTTCAGTCCAATACACTGTACATGCTGGGAACAGACGCCAGTGCTATATGCCCTGTGTATGACAATGGGAGCGCAATAGTGACTCTTATTACCAGAAAACAACTCTTGCTCATAGGACAAGAAACTGCATGTGATTCAACTCCATTTAGGACTGGGAAACAAATGCTAGCTCGCCTTACAAGAAACACACTCTGCTTTTGAGAAAAGAGCACTCTTCTACTCTACTGTGTTTCCTATGGGGTCCGAACAGTGAGCTTGCTCAGAACAAAAGAACTGTGCTTCATACAAATACTGCCATATATAGTTCAATTCTGCTTGGGAAACTGAAAAGAACAGTAGTTCCTGTTCAGTCCAATACACTGTACATGCTGGGAACAGACGCCAGTGCTATTTGCCCTGTGTATGGCAATGGGAGCGCAACACTGACTTTATTACCAGAAAACAACTCTTGCTCGTAGGAACAAAAACTGCATGTGATTCAACTCCATTTAGGACTGGCAAACAAACGCTAGCTCGCCTTACAAGAAACACACTCTGCTTTTCAGAAAAGAGCAGTCATCTACTCTACTGTGCTTCCTATGGGGTCAGAACATTGAGCTTGCTCAGAACAAAAGAACTGTGCTTCCTACACACACGGGCCATATCTAGTTCAACTCTGCTTAGGAAACTGACAAGAACAGTAGCTCCTCTTCAGTCCAATACACTGTACTTGCTGGGAATAGACCCGAGTGCTATTTGCACTGTGTATAGAAATGGGAGCGCAATAGTGACTTTCATTACCAGAAAACAACTCTTGCTCGTAGGACCAGAAACTGCATGTGATTCAGCTCCATTTAGGACTGGGAAACAAATGCTAGCTCGCCTTACATGAAACACTCTCTGATTTTGAGAAAAGAGCACTCTTCTACTCTACTGTGTTTCCTATGGGGTCCAAACAGTGAGCTTGCTCAGAACAAAGAACTGTGCTTCCTACACACATGGACCATATCTAGTTCAACTCTGCTTAGGAAACTGACAAGAACAGTAGCTCCTCTTCAGTCCGATACACTGTACTTGCTGGGAACAGACGCGAGTGCTATTTGCACTGTGTATGGCAAAGGGAGCGCAATACTGACTTTCCTGACCAGAAAACAACTCTTGCTCGTAGGACCAGAAACTGCATGTGATTCAAATCCATTTAGGACTGGGAAACAAACGATAGCTTGCCTTACAAAAAACACACTCTGCTTTTGAGAAAACAGCACTCTTCTATCTACTGTGTTTCCTATGACGTCCGAACAGTGAGCTTGCTCAGAACAAAAGAACTGTGCTTCCTACACACACGGCCATATCTAGTTCAATTCTGCTTAGGAATCTGACAAGAACAATAGATCCTCCTCAGTCCAATACACTGTACTTGCTGCAAACAGACGCCAGTGCTATTTACCTGTGTATGGCAAGGGCAGCACAACAGTGACTATTCTTACCATAAAACAACTCTTGCTCGTAGGACAGAAACTGCATGTGATTCCACTCCATTTAGGACTGGGAAAAAAACGCTAGCTCGCCTTACAAGAAACACATTCTTCTTTTGAGAAAAGAGCACTCTTCTACTCTACTGTGTTTCCTACGGGGTCCAAACATTGAGCTTACTCAGAACAAAAGAACTGTGCTTCCTACACACATGGCCATATCTAGTTCAATTCTGCTTAGGAAACTGACAAGAACAGTAGCTCCTCTTCAGTCCAATACACTGTACTTGCGGGGAAGAGACCCGAGTGCTATTTGCACTGTGTATGGCAATTGGAACACAATAGTGACTCGCCTTACCAGAAAACAACTCTTGCTCATAGGACAAAAAACTGCATGTGACTCAACTCCATTTAGGTCTGGGAAACAAACGCTAGCTCACCTTACAAGAAACACACTCTGCTTTAGAGAAAAGGGCACTCTTCTACTCTACTGTGTTTCCTATAGGGCCAGAACAGTGGGCTTGCTCAGAACATAATAACTGTGCCTCCTACACACACGGGCCATATCTAGTTCAACTGTGCTTAGGAGACTGACAAGAACAGTAGCTTCTTTTCAGTCCAATACACTGTACTTGCTGGGAACAGACGTGAGTGCTATTTGCACTGTGTATGGCAATGAGAGCGCAATAGTGGCATTCCTTAACAGAAAACAACTCTTGCTCGTAGGACCACACACTGCATGTGATTCAACGCCATTTAGGACTGGGAAACAAATGGTAGCTCGTCTTACAAGAAACACACTCTGCTTTAGAGAAAAGAGCACTCTTCTACTCTACTGTGTTTCCTATGGGGTCCAAACAGAGAGCTTGCTCAGAACAAAAGAACTGTGCTTCCTACACACACGGACCATATGTAGTTCAACTCTGCTTAGGAACCTGACAAGAACAGTAGCTCCTCTTCAGACAAATACACTGTATTTGCTGGGAACAGACGCGAGTGCTATTTGCACTGTGTATGGCAATGAGAGCACAATAGTGTCTTTCCTTACGAGAAAACAACTCTTGCTCGTAGGACAAAAAACTGCATGTGACTCAACTCCATTTAGGACTGGGAAACAAACGCTAGCTCACTTTCCAAGAAACATACTCTGCTTTTGAGAAAAGAGCACTCTTCTACTCTACTGTGTTTCCTATGTGTTCGGAACAGTGAGCTTGCTCAGAACAAAAAAACTGTGCTTTCTATAAACACGGCCATATCTAGTTCAACTCTGCTTAGGAACCTGACAAGAACAGTAGATCCTCTTCAGTCCAATACACTGTACTTGCTGGGAACAGACGCCAGTGCTATTTGTCCTGTGTATGGCAATGGCAGTGCAATAGTGACTCTTCTTACCAGAAAACAACTCTTGCTCGTAGGACCAGAAACTGCATGTGATTCAACTCCATTTAGGACTGGGAAACAAACTCCAGCTCGCTTTACAAGAAACACACTCTGCTTTTGAGAAAAGAGCACTCTTCTACTCTACTTTGTTTCCTATAGGGCCAGAACAGTGAGCTTGCTCAGAAAAAAAGAACTGTGCTTCCTACACACACGGGCCATATCTAGTTCAACTCTGCTTAGAAAACTGACAAGAATAGTAGCTCCTATTCAGTCCAATACACTGTGCTTGCTGAGAACAGACGCGAGTGCTATTTGCACTGTGTATGGCATTTAGAGCGCAATAGTGACTCTTCTTACCAGAAAACAACTCTTGCTCGTAGGACCAAAAACTGCCTGTGACTCAACTCCATTTAGGACTGGGAAACAAACGCGAGCTTGCCTTACAAGAAACACACTCTGCTTTAGAGAAAAGAGCACTCTTCTTCTCTACTGTGTTTCCTATAGGGCCAGAACAGTGAGCTTGCTCAGAACATAATAACTGTGCTTCCTTCACACACGGGCCATATCTAGTTCAACTCTGCTTAGGAAACTGACAAGAACAGTAGCTCCTCTTCAGTCCGATACACTGTACTTGCTGAGAACAGACGCGAGTGCTACTAGCACTGTGTATGGCAATTGGAGCACAATAGTGACTTGTCTTACCAGAAAAAAACTCTTGCTCGTAGGACAAAAACTGCATGTGACTCAACTCCATTTAGGACTGGGAAACAAACTCTAGCTCGCCTTACAAGAAACACACTCTGTTTTTGAGAAAAGAACACTCTTCTACTCTACTGTGTTTCCTATAGGGCCAGAACAGTGAGCTTGCTCAGAACAAATGAACTGTGCTTCCTCGACACACGGGCCATATCTAGTTCAACTCTGCTTAGGAGACTGACAAGAACAGTAGCTCCTCTTCAGTCCAATACACTGTACTTGCTGGGAACAGACGCGAGTGCAATTTGCACTGTGTATGGCAATGAGAGCGCAATAGTGGCTTTAATTACCAGAAAACAACTCTTGCTCGTAGGACCACACACTGCATGTGATTCAACGCCATTTAGGACTGGGAAACAAATGCTAGCTCGCCTTACAAGAAACACACTCTGCTTCTGAGAAAAGAGCACTCTTCTACTCTACTGTGTTTCCTATGGGGTCCAAACAGTGAGCTTGGTCAGAACAAAAGAACTGTGCTTCCTACACACATCGACCATATCTAGTTCAACTCTGCTTAGGAAACTGACAAGAACAGTAGCTACTATTCAGTCCAATACACTGTGCTTGCTGGGAACATACGCGAGGGCTATTTGCACTGTGTATGGCATTTGGAGCGCAATAGTGACTCTTCTTACCAGAAAACAACTCTTGCTCGTAGGACCAAAAACTGCCTGTGACTCAACTCCATTTAGGACTGGGAAACAAACGCGAGCTCGCCTTACAAGAAACACACTCTGCTTTAGAGAAAAGAGCACTCTTTTACTCTACTGTGTTTCCTATAGGGCCAGAACAGTGAGCTTGCTCAGAACATAAGAACTGTGCCTCCTACACACACGGGCCATATCTAGTTCAACTCTGCTTAGGAAACTGACAAGAACAGTAGCTCCTCTTCAGTCCGATACACTGTACTTGCTGAGAACTAACGCGAGTGCTAATTGCACTGTGTATGGCAATTGGAGCACAATAGTGACTCGTCTTACCAGAAAAAAACTCTTGCTCGTAGGACAAAAAACTGCATGTGACTCAACTCCATTTAGGACTGGGAAACAAACTCTAGCTCGCCTTACAAGAAACACACTCTGTTTTTGAGAAAAGAGCACTCTTCTACTCTACTGTGTTTCCTATAGGGCCAGAACAGTGAGCTTGCTCAGAACAAATGAACTGTGCTTCCTCGACACAATGGCCATATCTAGTTCAACTCTGCTTAGGAGACTGACAAGAACAGTAGCTCCTCTTCAGTCCAATACACTGTACTTGCTGGGAACAGACGCGAGTGCTATTTGCACTGTGTATGGCAATGAGAGCGCAATAGTGGCTTTCCTTACCAGAAAACAACTCTTGCACGTAGGACCACACACTGCATGTGATTCAACGCCATTTAGGACTGGGAAACAAATGCTAGCTCGCCTTACAAGAAACACACTCTGCTTCTGAGAAAAGAGCACTCTTCTACTCTACTGTGTTTCCTATGGGGTCCAAACAGTGAGCTTGCTCAGAACAAAAGAACTGTGCTTCCTACACACATCGATCATATCTAGTTCAACTCTGCTTAGGAAACTGACAAGAACAGTAGCTCCTCTTCAGTCCAATACACTGTACTTTCGGGGAAGAGACGAGAGTGCTATTTGCACTGTGTATGGCAATTGGAGCACAATAGTGGCTTGTCTTACCAGAAAACAACTCTTGCTCGTAGGCAAAAAAACTGCATGTGACTCAACTCCATTTAGTTCTAGGAAACAAACGCCAGCAGGCCTTACAAGAAACACACTCTGCTTTAGAGAAAAGAGCACTCTTCTACTCTACTGTGTTTCCTATCGGGTCCGAACAATGAGCTTTCTCAGAACAAAGGAACTGTGCTTCCTACACACACAGCCATATCTAGTTCAATTCTGCTTAGGAACCTGACAAAAACAGTAGCTCCTCTTCAGTCCAATACACTGTACTGCTGGAAAAAGACGCCAGTGCTATTTGTTCTGTGTATGGCAATGGCAGCACAATAGTGACTATCCTTATCATAAAACAACTCTTGCTCGTAGGACCAGAAACTGCATGTGATTCAACTCCGTTTAGGACTGGGAAACAAATGCTAGCTCACCTTACAAGAAGCACACTCTGCTTTTGAGAAAAGAGCACTCTTCTACACTATTGTGTTTCTTATGGTGTCCCAACAGTGAGCTTGCTCAGAACAAAGAACTGTGCTTCCTACACACATGGACCATATCTAGTTCAACTCTGCTTAGTAGACTGACAAGAACAGTAGCTCCTCTTCAGTCCGATACACTGTACTTGCTGGGAACAGACGCGAGTGCTATTTGCACTGTGTATGGCAATGGGAGCACAATAGTGACTTTCCTTACTAGAAAACAACTCTTGATCGTATTACCAGAAACTGCATGTGATTCAACTCCGTTTAAAACTGGGAAACAAATGCTAGCTGCCCTTACATGAAACACTCTCTGCTTTTGAGAAAAGAGCACTCTTCTACTCTACTGTGTTTCCTATGGGGTCCAAACAGTGAGCTTGCTCAGAACTAAGAACTGTGCTTCCTACACACATGGACCATATCTAGTTCAACTCTGCTTAGGAAACTGACAAGAACAGTAGCTCCTCTTCAGTCCGATACACTGTACTTGCTGGGAACAGACGCGAGTGCTATTTGCACTGTGTATGGCAAAGGGAGCACAATAGTGACTTTCCTTACCAGAAAACAACTCTTGATCATAGGACCAGAAACTGCATGTGATTCAACTCCATTTAGGACTGGGAAACAAATGATAGCTTGCCTTACAAAAAACACACTCTGCTTTTGAGAAAAGAGCACTCTTCTACTCTACTGTGTTTCCTATGGGGTCCGAACAGTGAGCTTGCTCAGAACAAAAGAACTGTGCTTCCTACACACTCGGCCATATCTAGTTCAATTCTGCTTAGGAACCTGACAAGAACAGTAGCTCCTCTTCAGTCCAATACACTGTACTTGCTGGGAACAGACGCGAGTGCTATTTGCCCTGTGTATGGCAAAGGGAGCGCAATAGTGACTTTCCTTACCAGAAAACAACTCTTGTTCGTAGGACCAGAAACTGCATGTGATTCAACTCCGTTTAGGACTGGGAAACAAATGCTAGCTCGCCTTACATGAAACAATCTCTGCTTTTGAGAAAAGAGCACTCTTCTACTCTACTGTGTTTCCTATGTGGTCCAAACAGTGAGCTTGCTCAGAACTAAGAACTGTGCTTCCTACACACATGGACCATATCTAGTTCAACTCTGCTTAGGAAACTGACAAGAACAGTAGCTCCTCTTCAGTCCGATACACTGTACTTGCTGGGAACAGACGCCAGTGCTATTTGCACTGTGTATGGCAAAGGGAGCACAATAGTGACTTTCCTTACCAGTAAACAACTCTTGCTCGTAGGACCAGAAACTGCATGTGATTCAATTCCATTTAGGAGTGGGAAACAAATGATAGCTTGCCTTACAAAAAACACACTCTGCTTTTCAGAAAAGAGCACTCTTCTACTCTACTGTGTTTCCTATGGGGTCCGAACAGTGAGCTTGCTCAGAACAAAAGAACTGTGCTTCCTACACACTCGGCATATCTAGTTCAATTCTGCTTAGGAACCTGACAAGAACAGTAGATCCTCTTCAGTCCAATACACTGTACTTGCTGCGAACAGACGCTAGTGCTATTTGTCCTGTGTATGGCAATGGCAGCACAATAGTGACTATTCTTATCATAAAACAACTCTTGCTCGTAGGACAGAAACTGCATGTGATTCCACTCCATTTAGGACTGGGAAACAAACGCTAGCTCGCCTTACAAGAAACACACTCTGCTTTTGAGAAAAGAGCACTCTTCTACTCTACTGTGTTTCCTATGGGGTCCAAACAGTGAGCTTGCTCAGAACATAAGAACTGTGCTTCCTACACACAAGGACCATATGTAGTTCAATTCTGCTTAGGAAACTGTCAAGAACAGTAGCTCCTATTCAGTCCAATACACTGTGCTTGCTGGGAACAGACGCGAGTGCTATTTGCACTGTGTATGGCATTTAGAGCTCAATAGTGACTTTTCTTACCAGAAAACAACTCTTGCTCGTAGGACCAAAAACTGCCTGTGACTCAACTCCATTTAGGACTGGGAAACAAACGCGAGCTCGCCTTACAAGAAACACACTCTGCTTTAGAGAAAAGAGCACTCTTCTACTCTACTGTGTTTCCTAAAGGGCCAGAACATTGAGCTTGCTCAGAACATAATAACTGTGCTTCCTACACACACAGGCCATATCTACTCAACTCTGCTTAGGAAACTGACAAGAACAGTAGCTCCTCTTCAGTCTGATACACTGTACTTGCCGAGAGCAGAAGCAAGTGCTACTTGCACTGTGTATGGCAATTGGAGCACAATAGTGACTCGTCTTACCAGAAAACAACTCTTGCTCGTAGGACAAAAAACTGCATGTGATTCAACTCCGTTTAGGACTGGGAAACAAATGCTAGCTCGCCTTACATGAAACACTCTCTGCTTTTGAGAAAAGAGCACTCTTCTACTCTACTGTGTTTCCTATGGGGTCCAAACAGTGAGCTTGCTCAGAACAAAAGAACTGTTCTTCCTACACACACAGGCCATATCTAGTTCAACTCTGCTTAGGAAACTTATAAGAACAGTAGCTCCCCTTTAGTCCGATACACTGTACTTGCTGGGAACAGACGCGAGTGCTATTTGCACTGTGTATAACAAAGGGAGCGCAATAGTGACTTTCCTTACCAGAAAACATGTCTTGCTCATAGGACCACACACTGCATGTGTTTCTACGCCATTTTAGACTGGGAAACAAATGCTAGCTCGCCTTACAAGAAACACACTCTGCTTCTGAGAAAAGAGCACTCTTCTACTCTACTGTGTTTCCTATGGGGTCCAAACAGTGACCTTGCTCAGAACAAAAGAACTGTGCTTCCTACACACATCGACCATATCTAGTTCAACTCTGCTTAGGAAACTGACAAGAACAGTAGCTCCTCTTCAGTTCAATACACTGTACTTGCGGGAAATAGACGCGAGTGCTATTTGCACTGTGTATGGCAATTGGAGCACAATAGTGACTCGTCTTACCAGAAAACAACTCTTGCTCGTAGGACAAAAAACTCCATGTGACTCTACTCCATTTAGGTCTGGGAAACAAACGCTAGCTCACCTTACAAGAAACACACTCTGCTTTTGAGAAAAGAGCACTCTTCTACTCTACTGTGTTTCCTATGGTGTCCGAACAGTGAGCTTTCTCAGAACAAAAGAACTGTGCTTCCTACACACACAGCCATATCTAGTTCAATTCTGCTTAGGAACCTGACAAGAACAGTAGCTCCTCTTCAGTCCAATACACTGTACTGCTGGGAACAGAAGCCAGTGCTATTTGTCCTGTGTAGGGCAATGACAGCGCAATAGTGACTATTCTTATCATAAAACAACTCTTGCTCGTAGGACCAGAAACTGCATGGGATTCAACTCCATTTAGGACTGGGAAACAAACGATAGCTCGCCTTACATGAAACACAATCTGCTTTAGAGAAAAGAGCACTCTTCTACTCTACTGTGTTTCCTATGGGGTCCAAACAGTGAGCTTGCTCAGAACAAAGAACTGTGCTTCCTACACACAAGAACCATATCTAGTTCAACTCTGCTTAGGAAACTGACAAGAACAGTAGCTCCTCTTCAGTCCAATACACTGTACTTGCTGGGAACAGACGCCAGTGCTATTTGCACTGTGTATGGCAAAGAAAGCACAATAGTGACTTTCCTTACTAGAAAACAACTCTTGCTCGTAGGACCAGAAACTGCATGTGATTCAAATCCAGTTAGGACTGGGAAACAAACGATAGCTTGCCTTACAAAAAACAAACTCTGCTTTTGAGAAAAGAGCACTCTTCTATCTACTGTGTTTCCTATGTGATCCGAACAGTGAGCTTGATCAGAACAAAAGAACTGTGCTTCCTACACACACGGCCATATCTAGTTCAATTCTGCTTAGGAACCTGACAAGAACAGTAGATCCTCTTCAGTCCAATACACTGTACTTGCTGCGAACCGACGCCAGTGCTATTTGTCCTGTGTATGGCAATGGCAGCACAACAGTGACTATTCTTACCATAAAACAACTCTTGCTCGTAGGACAGAAACTGCATATGATTCCACTCCATTTAAAACTGGGAAACAAACGCTAGAACTCCTTACAAGAAACACACTCTGCTTTTGAGAAAAGAGCACTCTTCTACTCCACTGTGTTTCCTATGGGGTCCAAACAGTGAGCTTGCTCAGAACAAAAGAACTGTGCTTCCTACACACATGGACCATATCTAGTTCAACTCTGCTTAGGAAACTGACAAGAACAGTAGCTCCTATTCAGTCCGATACACTGTGCTTGCTGGGAACAGACGCGAGTGCTACTTGCACTGTGTATGGCAATTGGAGCAAAATAGTGACTCGTCTTACTAGAAAACAACTCTTGCTCGTAGGACAAAAAACTGCATGTGACTCAACTCCATTTAGGACTGGGAAACAAACTCTAGCTCGCCTTACAAGAAACACACTTTGTTTTTGAGAAAAGAGCACTCTTCTACTCTACTGTTTTTCCTATAGGGCCAGAACAGTGAGCCTGCTCAGAACAAATGAACTGTGCTTCCTCAACACACGGGCCATATCTAGTTCAACTCTGCTTAGGAGACTGACAAGAACAGTAGCTCCTCTTCAGTCCGATACACTGTACTTGCTGGGAACAGACGCGAGTGCTCTTTGCACTGTGTATGGCAAAGGGAGCACAATAGTGACTTTCCTTACCAGAAAACAACTCTTGCATTAGGACCAGAAACTGCATGTGATTCAACTCCATTTAGGACTGGGAAACAAATGATAGCTTGCCTTACAAAAAACACACTCTGCTTTTCAGAAAAGAGCACTCTTCTACTCTACTGTGTTTCCTATGGGGTCCGAACAGTGAGCTTGCTTAGAACAAAAGAACTGTGCTTCCTACACACACGGCCATATCTAGTTCAATTCTGCTTAGGAACCTGACAAGAACAGTAGATCCTCTTCAGTCCAATACACTGTACTTGCTGCGAACAGACGCTAGTGCTATTTGTCCTGTGTATGGCAATGGCAGCACAATAGTGACTATTCTTACCATAAAACAACTCTTGCTCCTAGGAGAGAAACTGCATGTGATTCCACTCCATTTAGGACTGGGAAAAAAATGCTAGCTCGCCTTACAAGAAACACACTCTGCTTTAGAGAAAAGAGCACTCTTCTACTCTACTGTGTTTCCTATGGGGTCCAAACAGTGAGCATGCTCAGAACATAAGAACTGTGCTTCCTACACACAAGGACCATATGTAGTTCAACTCTGCTTAGGAAAATGACAAGAACAGTAGCTCCTATTCAGTCCTATACACTGTACTTGCTGGGAAAAGACGCGAGTGCTATTTGCCCTGTGTATGGCAATGGAAGCGCAATAGTGACTTTCCTTACCAGAAAACAACTTTTGTTCATAGGACCAGAAACTGCATGTGATTCAACTCCATTGAGGACTAGGAAACAAATGCTAGCTCGCCTTACAAGAAACACACTCTGCTTTTGAGAAAAGAGCACTCTTCTACTCTACTGCGTTTCCTATAGGGCCAGAACAGTGAGCTTCCTCAGAACATAAGAACTGTGCTTTCTACACACACGGTCCTTATCTAGTTCAACTCTGCTTAGGAAACTGACAAGAACAGTAGCTCCTCTTCAGTACAATACACTGTACTTGCGGGGAACAGACGCGAGTGCTATTTGCACTGTGTATGGCAATTGGAGCACAATAGTGACTCGTCTTACCAGAAAACAACTCTTGCTCATAGGACACAAAACTGCATGTGACTCAACTCCATTTAGGTCTGGGAAACAAACGCTAGCTCACCTTACAAGAAACACACTCTGCTTTAGAGAAAAGAGCACTCTTCTACTCTACTGTGTTTCCTATAGGGCCAGAACAGTGAGCTTGCTCAGAACATAATAACTGTGCCTCCTACACACACGGGCCATATCTAGTTCAACTCTGCTTAGGAAACTGACAAGAACAGTAGCTCCCCTTCAGTCCGATACACTGTACTTGCTGAGAACAGACGCGAGTGCTAATTGCACTGTGTATGGCAATTGGAGCACAATAGTGACTCGTCTTACCAGAAAACAACTCTTGCTCATAGCACAAAAAAGTGCATGTGACTCAACTCCATTTAGGACTGGGAAACAAACTCTAGCTCGCCTTACAAGAAACACACTCTGTTTTTGAGAAAAGAGCACTCTTCTACTCTACTGTGTTTCCTATAGGGCCAGAACAGTGAGCTTGCTCAGAACAAATGAAATGTGCTTCCTAGACACACGGGCCATATCTAGTTCAACTCTGCTTAGGAGACTGACAAGAACAGTAGCTTCTCTTCAGTCCAATACACTGTACTTGCTGTGAACAGACGTGAGTGCTATTTGCACTGTGTATGGCAATGAGAGCGCAATAGTGGCATTCCTTACCAGAAAACAACTCTTGCTCGTAAGACCACACACTGCATGTGATTCAACGCCATTTAAGACTGGGAAACATATGCTAGCTCGCCTTAGAAGAAACACACTCTGCTTCTGAGAAAAGAGCACTCTTCTACTCTACTGTGTTTCCTATGGGTCCAAACAGTGAGCTTGCTCAGAACAAAAGAACTGTACTAACTACAAACATCGACCATATCTAGTTCAACTCTGCTTAGGAAACTGACAAGAACAGTAGCTCCTCTTCAGTCCAATACACTGTATTTGTGGGGAAGAGTCGAGAGTGCTATTTGCACTGTGTATGGCAATTGGAGCACAATAGTGACTCGTCTTACCAGAAAACAACTCTTGCTCGTAGGAAAAAAAACTGCATGTGACTCAACTCCATTTAGGTCTAGGAAACAAAGGCTACTTCGCGTTACAAGAAACACACTCTGCTTTAGAGAAAAGAGCACTCTTCTACTCTACTGTGTTTCCTATGGGGTCCGAACAGTGAGCTTTCTCAGAACAAAAAAACTGTGCTTCCTACACACACAGCCATATCTAGTTCAATTCTGCTTAGGAACCTGACAAGAACAGTAGCTCCTCTTCAGTCCAATACACTGTACTGCTGGGAACAGACACCAGTGCTATTTGTCCTGTGTATGGCAATGGCAGCGCAATAGTGACTATTCTTATAAAACAACTCTTGCTCGTAGGACCAGAAACTGCATGTGATTCAACTCCGTTTAGGACTGGGAAACAAATGCTAGCTTGCCTTACATGAAACACTCTCTGATTTTGAGAAAAGAGCACTCTTCTACTCTACTGTGTTTCCTATGGGGTCCAAACAGTGAGCTTGCTCAGAACAAAGAACTTTGCTTCCTACACACATGGACCATATCTAGTTCAACTCTGCTTAGGAAACTGACAAGAACAGTAGCTCCTCTTCAGTCCGATACACTGTACTTGCTGGGAACAGACGCGAGTGCTATTTGCACTGTGTATGGCAAAGGGAGCGCAATAGTGACTTTCCTGACCAGAAAACAACTCTAGCTCGTAGGACCAGAAACTGCATGTGATTCAAATCCATTTAGGACTGGGAAACAAACGATAGCTTGCCTTACAAAAAACACACTCTGCTTTTGAGAAAAGACCACTCTTCTATCTACTGTGTTTCCTATGAGGTCCGAACAGTGAGCTTGCACAGAACAAAATTACTGTGCTTCCTACACACACGGCCATATCTAGTTCAATTCTGCTTAGGAATCTGACAAGAACAATAGATCCTCCTCAGTCCAATACACTGTACTTGCTGCAAACAGACGCCAGTGCTATTTGTCCTGTGTATGGCAAGGGCAGCACAACAGTGACTATTCTTACCATAAAACAACTCTTGCTCGTAGGACAGAAACTGCATGTGATTCCACTCCATTTAGGACTGGGAAACAAACGCTAGCTCGCCTTACAAGAAACACATTCTGCTTTTGAGAAAAGAGCACAATTCTACTCTACTGTGTTTCCTACGGGGTCCAAACAGTGAGCTTACTCAGAACAAAAGAACTGTGCTTCCTACACACATGGCCATATCTAGTTCAATTATGCTTAGGAAACTGACAAGAACAGTAGCTCCTCTTCAGTCCGATACACTGTACTTGCTGAGAACAGACGCTAGTGCTACTTGCACTGCGTATGGCAATTGGAGCACAATAGTGACTCGTCTTACCAGAAAACAACTCTTGCTCGTAGCACAAAAAACTGCATGTGACTCAAATCCATTTAGGACTGGAAAACAAACTCCAGCTCGCTTTACAAGAAACACACTCTTTTTTTGAGAAAAGAGCACTCTTCTACTCTTCTGTGTTTCCTATAGGGCCAGAACAGTGAGCTTGCTCAGAACAAATGAACTGTGCTTCCTAGACACACGGGCCATATCTAGTTCAACTCTGCTTAGGAGACTGACAAGAACAGTAGCTCCTCTTCAGTCCAATACACTGTACTTGCTGGGAACAGAGGCGAGTGCTATTTGCACTGTGTATGGCAATGGGAGCGCAATAGTGACTTTCCTTACCAGAAAACAACTCTTGCTATTAGGACCAGAAACTGCATGTGATTCAACTCCTTTTAGGACTGGGAAAAAAATGCTAGCTCGCCTTACATGAAACACTCTCTGCTTTGGAGAAAAGAGCACTCTTCTACTCTACTGTGTTTCCTATGGGGTCCAAACAGTGAGCTTGCTCAGAACAAAGAACTGTGCTTCCTACACACATGGACCATATCTAGTTCAACTCTGCTTAGGAGACTGACAAGAACAGTAGCTCCTCTTCAGTCCGATACACTGTACTTGCTGGGAACAGACGCGAGTGCTATTTGCACTGTGTATGGCAATGGGAGCACAATAGTGACTTTCCTTACCAGAAAACAACTCTTGCTCGTAGGACCAAAAACTGCATGTGATTCAACTCCGTTTAGGACTGGGAAACAAATGCTAGATCGCCTTACATGAAACACTCTTTGCTTTTGAGAAAAGAGCACTCTTCTATCTACTGTGTTTCCTATGGGGTCCAAACAGTGAGCTTGCTCAGAACAAAAGAACTGTGCTTCCTACACACACGGCCATATCTAGTTCAATTCTGCTTAGGAACCTGACAAGAACAGTAGATCCTCTTCAGTCCTATACACTGTACTTGCTGCGAACAGACGCCAGTGCTATTTGTCCTGTGTATGGCAATGGCAGCACAATAGTGACTATTCTTACCATAAAACAACTCTTGCTCGTAGGAAAGAAACTGCATGTGATTCCACTCCATTTAGGACTGGGAAACAAATGCTAGCTCGCCTTACAAGAAACACACTGTGCTTTAGAGAAAAGGGCACTCTTCTACTCTACTGTGTTTCCTATGGGGTCCAAACAGTGAGCTTGCTCAGAACATAAGAACTGTGCTTCCTACACACAAGGACCATATGTAGTTCAACTCTGCTTAGGAAACTGACAAGAACAGTAGCTCCTATTCAGTCCAATACACTGTGCTTGCTGGGATCAGCCGCGAGTGCTATTTGCACTGTGTATGGCATTTGGAGCGCAATAGTGACTCTTCTTACCAGAAAACAACTCTTGCTCGTAGGACCAAAAACTGCCTGTGACTCAACTCCATTTAGGACTGGGAAACAAACGCGAGCTCGACTTACAAGAAACACACTCTGCTTTAGAGAAAAGAGCACTCTTCTACTCTACTGTGTTTCCTATAGGGCCAGAACATTGAGCTTGCTCAGAACATAATAACTGTGCTTCCTACACACACAGGCCATATCTAGTTCAACTCTGCTTAGGAAACTGACAAGAACAGTAGCTCCTCTTAAGTCTGATACACTGTACTTGCTGAGAGCAGACGCGAGTGCTACTTGCATTGTGTTCGGGAATTGGAACACAATAGTGACTCGTCTTACCAGAAAACAACTCTTGCTCGTGGGACAAAAAACTACATGTGACTCAACTCCATTTAGGACTGGGAAACAAACGCTAGCTCGCCTTACAAGAAACACACTCTGCTTTTGAGAAAAGGGCACTCTTCTACTCTACTGTGTTTCCTATAGGGCCAGAACAGTGAGCTTGCTCAGAACAAATGAACTGTGCTTCCTAGACACACGGGCCTTATCTAGTTCAACTCTGCTTAGGAGACTGACAAGAGCAGTAGCTCCTCTTCAGTCCTATACACTGTACTTGCTGGGAACAGATGCGAATGCTATTTGCACTGTGTATGGCAATGAGAGCGCAATAGTGGCTTTCCTTACCAGAAAACAACTCTTGCTCGTAGGACCATACACTGCATGTGATTCAACGCCATTTAGGACTGGGAAACAAATGCTAGCTCGCCTTACAAGAAACACACTCTGCTTTTGAGAAAAGAGCACTCTTCTACTCTACTGTGTTTCTTATAGGACCAGAACAGTGAGCTTGCTCAGAACATAAGAACTGTGCTTTCTACACACATGGTCCTTATCTAGTTCAACTCTGCTTAGGAAACTGACAAGAATAGTAGCTCCTCTTCAGTCCGATACACTGTACTTGCTGGGAACAGACGCGAGTGCTATTTGCACTGTGTATGGCAATGGGAGAGCAATAGTGACTTTCCTTACCAGAAAACAACTCTTGCTTTTAGGACCAGAAACTGCATGTGATTCAACTCCATGTAGGACTGGGAAACAAACGCTAGCTCGCCTTACAAGAAACACACTCTTCTTTTGAGAAAAAAGCACTCTTCTACTCTACTGTGTTTCCTATGGGGTCCAAACAGTGAGCTTGCTCAGAACAAAGAACTGTGCTTCCTACACACACGGACCATATCTAGTTCAACTCTTCTTAGGAAACTGATAAGAACAGTAGCTCCTCTTCAGTCCAATACACTGTACATGCTGGAAACAGACGCGAGTGCTATTTGCACTGTGTATGGCAATGACAGCGCAATAGTGACTCTCCTTACCAGAAAACAACTCTTGCTCCTAGGAACACAAACTGCATGTGATTCAACGCCATTTAGGACTGGGAAACAAATGCTAGCTCGCCTTACAAGAAACACACTCTGCTTCTGAGAAAAGAGCACTCTTCTAATCTACTGTGTTTCCTGTGGGGTCCAAACAGTGAGCTTGCTCAGAACAAAGAACTGTGCTTCCTACACACATCGACCATATCTAGTTCAACTCTGCTTAGGACACTGACAAGAACAGTAGCTCCTCTTCAGTCCAATACACTGTACTTGCAGGGAAGAGACACGAGTGCTATTTGCACTGTGTATGGCAATTGGAGCACAATAGTGACTCGTCTTACCAGAAAACATCTCTTGCTCATAGGACAAAAAACTGCATGTGACTCAACTCCATTTAGGTCTGGGAAACAAACGCTAGCTCACCTTACAAGAAACACACTCTGCTTTTGAGAAAAGAGCACTCTTCTACTCTACTGTGTTTCCTATGGCGTCCAAACAGTGAGCTTGCTCAGAACAAAATAACTGTGCTTCCTACACACAAGGACCATATGTAGTTCAACTCTGCTTAGGAAACTGACAAGAACAGTAGCTCCTCTTCAGTCCGATACACTGTACTGCTGGGAACAGAAGCCAGTGCTATTTGTCCTGTGTATGGCAATGGCAGCGCAATAGTGACTATTCTTATCATAAAACAACTCTTGCTCGTAGGACCAGACACTGCATGTGATTCAACTCCATTTAGGACTGGGAAACAAACGCTACCTCGCCTTACAAGAAACACAATCTGCTTTAGAGAAAAGAGCACTCTTCTACTCTACTGTGTTTCCTATAGGGCCAGAACAGTGAGCTTGCTCAGAACAAAAGAACTGTGCTTCCTACACACGGGCCATATCTAGTTCAACTCTGCTTAGGAAACTGACAAGAACAGTAGCTTCTCTTCAGTCCAATACACTGTACTTGCTGGGAACAGACGCGAGTGCTATTTGCACTGTGTATGGAAATTGGAGCGCAATAGTGACTTTTCTTACCGGAAAACAACTCTTCCTCGTAGGACCAAAAACTGTCTATGACTCAACTCCATTTAGGACTGGGAAACAAACGTGAGCTCGCCTTACAAGAAACACACTCTGCTTTAGAGAAAAGAGCACTCTTCTACTCTACTGTGTTTCCTATAGGGCCAGAACAGTGAGCTTGCTCAGAACAAAAGAACTGTGCTTCCTACACACAGGGGCCATATCTAGTTCAACTCTGCTTAGGAAACTGACAAGAACAGTAGCTCCTCTTCAGTCCGATACACTGTACTTGCTGAGAACAGACGCGAATGCTATTTGAACTGTGAATGGCAATTGGAGCACAATAGTGACTCATCTTACCAGAAAACAACTCTTGCTCGTAGGACAAAAAACTGCATGTGACTCAACTCCATTCACGACTATGAAACAAACTTTAGGTCGCCTTACAAGAAACACACTGTGCTTTTGAGAAAAGAGCACTCTTCTACTCTACTGTGTTTCCTATAGGGCCAGAACAGTGAGCTTGCTCAGAACAAATGAACTGTGCTTCCTAGACACACGGGCCCTATCTAGTTCAACTCTGCTTAGGAAACTGAGAAAAACGGTAGCTCCTCTTCAGTCCAGTACACTGTACTTGCTGGGAACAGATGCCAGTGCTATTTGCACTGTGTATGGCAATGGGAGCACAATAGTGACTTTCCTTACCTGAAAAAAACTCTTGCTCTTAGGACCAGAAACTGCAAGTGATTCAACTCCATTTAGGACTGGGAAACAAATCTAGCTCGCCTTACAAGAAACACACTCTGCTTTAGAGAAAAGAGCACTCTTCTACTCTACTGTGTTTCCTATGGGGTCCAAACTGTGAGCTTGCTCAGAACAAAAGAACTGTGCTTCCTACACACACGGACCATATTTAGTTCAACTCTGCTTAGGAAACTGACAAGAACAGTAGCTCCTCTTCAGTCTGATACACTGTACTTGCTGGGAACAGACGCGAGTGCTCTTTGCACTGTGTATGGCAATGACAGCACAATAGTGACTCTCCTTACCAGAAAACAACTCTTGCTCGTAGGAACACAAACTGCATGTGATTCAACGCCATTTATGACTGGGAAACAAATGCTAGCTTGCCTTACAAGAAACACTCTCTTCTTTTTAGAAAAGAGCACTCTTCTACTCTACAGTGTTTCCTATGGGTTACAAACAGTGAGCTTGCTCAGAAAAAAAGAACTGTGCTTCCTACACACATGGACCATTTCTAGTTCAATTCTGCTTAGGAAACTGACAAGAACAGTAGCTCCTCTTCAGTCCAATACACTGTACATGCTGGGAACAGACGCGAGTGCTATTTGCACTGTGTATGGCATTTGGAGCACAATAGTGACTCTTCTTACCAGAAAACAACTCTTGCTCATAGGACCAAAAACTGCATGTGACTCAAATCCATTTAGGACTGGGAAACAAACTCGAGCTTGCCTTACAAGAAACACACTCTGCTTTACAGAAAAGAGCACTCTTCTACTCCACTGTGTTTCCTATAGGGCCAGAACAGTGAGCTTGCTCAGAACATAATAACTGTGCTTCCTAAACACACGGGCCATATCTAGTTCAACTCTGCTTAGGAAAATGACAAGAACAGTAGCTCCTCTTCAGTCCGATACACTGTACTTGCTGGAAACAGACGCGAGTGCTATTTGCACTGTGTATGGCAAAGGGAGCGCAATAGTGACTTTCCTTACCAGAAAACAACTCTTGCTCGTAGGACCAAAAACTGCATGTGATTCAACTCCATTTAGGACTGGGAAACAAACGATAGCTTGCCTTACAAAAAACACACTCTGCTTTTGAGAAAAGAGCACTCTTCTACTCTACTGTGTTTCCTTTTGGGTCCGAACAGTGAGCTTGCTCAGAACAAAAGAACTGTGCTTCCTACACACACGGCCATATCTAGTTCAATTCTGCTTAGGAACCTGACAAGAACAGTAGATCCTCTTCAGTCCAATACACTGTAGTTGCTGCGAACAGATGCCAGTGCTATTTGTCCTGTGTATGGCAATGGCAGCGCAATAGTGAATCTTCTTACCAGAAAACAACTCTTGCTCATAGGACCAAAAACTGCATGTGACTCAAATCCATTTGGGACTGGGAAACAAACGCGAGCTCGCCTAACAAGAAACACACTCTGCTTTAGAGAAAAGAGCACTCTTCTACTCTACTGTGTTTCCATTTGGGTCCGAACAGTGAGCTTGCTCAGAACAAAAGAACTGTGCTTCCTACACACGGGCCATATCTAGTTCAACTCTGCTTAGGAAACTGACAAGAACAGTAGCTCCTCTTCAGTCCGATACACTGTACTTGCTGGGAACAGACGCGAGTGCTACTTGCACTGTGTATGGCAATGGGAGCGCAATAGTGACTTTCCTTACCAGAAAACAGCTCTTGTTCGTAGGACCAGAAACTGCATGTGATTCAACTCCATTTCGGACTAGGAAACAAACGCTAGCTCGCCTTACAAGAAACACACTGTGCTTTTGAGAAAAGAGCACTCTTCTACTCTACTGAGTTTCCTATAGGGCCAGAACAGTGAGCTTGCTCAGAACATAATAACTGTGCTTTCTACACACACGGTCCTTATCTAGTTCAACTCTGCTTAGGAAACTGACAAGAACAGTAGCTCCTCTTCAGTCCGATACACTGTACTTGCTGGGAACAGACGCCAGTGCTATTTGCACTGTGTATGGCAATGGGAGCGCAATAGTGACTTTCCTTACCAGAAAACAACTCTTGCTCGTAGGACCAGAAACTGCATGTGATTCAACTCCATTTAGGACTGGGAAACAAATGCTAGCTCGCCTTACATGAAACACACTCTGCTTTTGAGAAAAGAGCACTCTTCTTCTCTACTGTGTTTCCTATGGGGTCCAAACAGTGAGCTTGCTCAGAACAAAGAACTGTGCTTCCTACACACATGGACCATATCTAGTTCAACTCTGCTTAGGAAACTGACAAGAACAGTAGCTCCTCTTCAGTCCGATACACTGTACTTGCTGGGAACAGACGCGAGTGCTATTTGCACTGTGTATGGCAAAGGGAGCGCAATAGTGACTTTCCTTTCCAGAAAACAACTCTTGCTCGTAGGACCAGAAACTGCATGTGATTCAACGCCATTTAGGACTGGGAAACAATGGCTAGCTCGCCTTACAAGAAACACAATCTGCTTTTGAGAAAAGAGCACTCTTCTACACTACTGTGTTTCCTATAGGTCCAAAACAGTGAGCTTGCTCAGAACAAAAGAACTGTGCTTCCTACACACACGGCCATATTTAGTTCAATTCTGCTTATAAATCTGACAAGAACAGTAGATCCTCTTCAGTCCAATACACTGTACTTGCTGGGAACAGACGCCAGTGCTATTTGTTCTGTGTATGGTAATGGCAGCGCAATAGTGACTATTCATACCATAAAAAAACTCTTGCTCTTAGGACCAGAAACTGCATGTGATTCAAGTCCATTTAGGACTGGGAAACAAACGCTAGCTCTCCTTACAAGAAACACACTCTGCTTTAGAAAAAGAGCACTCTTCTACTCTACTGTGTTTCCTACACGGCCAGAACAGTGAGCTTGCTCAGAACAAAAGAACTGTGCTTCCCACACACGGGCCATATCTAGTTCAACTCTGCTTAGGAAACTGACAAGAACAGTAGATCCTCTTCAGAACAATACACTGTACTTGCTGGGAACAGACACGAGTGCTATTTGCAATGTGTATGGCAATTGGAGCACAATAGTGACTCGTCTTACCAGAAAACATCTCTTGCTCATAGAATAAAAAACTGCATGTGACTCAACTCCATTTAGGACTGGAAAACAAACTCTAGCTCACTTTACAAGAAACACACTCTGCTTTTGAGAAAAGAGCACTATTCTACTCTACTGTGTTTCCTATAGGGCCAGAACAGTGAGCTTTCTCAGAAAAAAAGAATTGTACTTCCTACCCACACGGGCCATATATAGTTCAACTCTTCTTAGGAAACTGACAAGAACAGTAGCTCCTCTTCAGTCCAATACACTGTACTTGCTGGGAACAGACGGGAGGGCTATTTGCACTGTGTATGGCAATGGGAGCGCAATAGTGACTTTCCTTACCAGAAAACAACTCTTGCTCCTAGGACCAGAAACTGCATGTGATTCAACTCCATTTAGGACTGGGAAAGAAATGCTAGCTCGACTTACAACAAACACACTGCTTTAGAGAAAAGAGCACTCTTCTACTCTACTGTGTTTCCTATGGGGTCCAAACAGTGAGCTTGCTCAGAACATAATAACTCTGCTTCCTAAACACACGGGCCATATCTAGTTCAACTCTGCTTAGGAAACTGACAAGAACAGTAGCTCCTCTTCAGTCCGATACACTGTACTTTCTGGGAAAAGACGCGAGTGCTATTTGCACTGTGTATGGCAAAGCGAGAGCAATTGTCACACTCCTTATCAGAAAACAACTCTTGCTCGTAGGACCAGAAACTGCATGTGATTCATGCATTCCATTTAGGACTGGGAAACAAATGCTAGCTCGCCTTACAAGAAACACACTCTGTTTTTGAGAAAAGAGCACTGTTCTCTATTGTGTTTCCTATAGGGCCAAAACAGTAAGCTTGCTCAGAACAAAAGAACTGTGCTTCCTACACACACGGCCATATTTAGTTCAATTCTGCTTAGGAACCTGAAAAGAACAGTAGATCCTCTTCAGTCCAATACACAGTACTTGCTGGGAACAGACGCCAGTGCTATTTGTCCTGTGTATGGCAATGGCAGGGCAATAGTGACTATTCTTACCATAAAAAAACTCTTGCTCCTAGGACCAGTAACTGCATGTGATTCAACTCCATTTAGGACTGGGAAACAAACGCTAGCTCTCCTTACAAGAAACACACTCTGCTTTAGAGAAAAGAGCACTCTTCTACTCTACTGTGTTTCCTATAGGGCCAGAACAGTGAGCTTGCTCAGAACATAAGAACTGTGCTTCCTACACACACGGGCCTTATCTAGTTCAACTCTGCTTAGGAAACTGAGAAGAACAGTAGGTCCTCTTCAGTCCAATACACTGTACTTGCTGGGAACAGACGCATGTGCTATTTGCACTGTGTATGGCAATGGGAGCGCAATAGTGACTTTCCTTACCAGAAAACAACTCTTGCTCGTAGGACCAGAAACTCCATGTGATTCAACTCCATTTAAGACTGGGAAACAAACGCTAGCTCGCCTTACAAGAAACACACTGCTTTAGAGAAAAGAGCACTCTTCTACTCTACTGTGTTTCCTACAGGGCCAGAACAGTGAGCTTGCTAAGAACAAAAGAACTGTGCTTCCTACACACGGGCCATATCTAGTTCAACTCTGCTTAGTAAACTGACAAGAACAGTAGATCCTATTCAGTCCAATACTCTGTACTTGCTGGGAAAAGACGCGAGTGCTATTTGTCTTGTGTATGGCAATGGGAGCGCAATAGTCACTTTCCTTACCAGAAAACATCTCTTGTTCGTAGGACCAGAAACTGCATGTGATTCAACTCCATTTAGGACTGGGAAACAAACGCTAGCTCGCGTTACAAGAAACACACTCTGCTTCTGAGAAAAGAGCACTCTTCTACTCTACTGTGTTTCCTTTAGAGCCAGAACAATGAGCTTGCTCAGAACATAAGAACTCTGCTCCTACACACGGGCCATATCTAGTTCCACTCTGCTTAGGAAACTGACAAGAACAGTAGATCCTCTTCAGTCTGATACACTGTACTTTCTGGGAACAGACGCGAGAGCTATTTGCACTGTGTATGGCAAGGGGAGCACAATAGTGACTTTCCTTTCCAGTAATCAACTCTTGCTCTTAGGACCAGAAACTGCATGTGATTCAACTCCATTTAGGACTGGGAAACAAACGCTAGCTCGACTTTCAAGAAACACACTCTGCTTTTGAGAAAAGAGCACTCTTCTACTCTACTGTGTTTCCTATGGGGTCCGAACAGGGAGCTTGCTCAGAACAAAAGAACTGTGCTTCCTACACACACGGCCATATCTAGTTCAATTCTGCTTAGGAACCTGACAAGAACAGTAGATCCTCTTCAGTCCAATACACTGTACTTGCTGGGAACAGACACCAGTGCTATTTGTCCTGTGTATGGCAATGGCAGTGCAATAGTGACTATTCTTACCATAAAACAACTCTTGCTCGTAGGACCAGAAACTGCATGTGATTCCAATCCATTTAGGACTGGGACACAAACGCTAGCTCGCCTTACAGGAAACACACTCTGCTTTAGAGAAAAGAGCACTCTTCTACTCTACTGTGTTTCCTATGGGGTCCAAACAGTGAGCTTGCTCAGAACAAAAGAACTGTGCTTCCTACACACGAGGACCATATGTAGTTCAACTCTGCTTAGGAAACTGACAAGAACAGTAGCTCCTATTCAGTCCAATACACTGTACTTGCTGGGAAAAGACGCGAGTGCTATTTGCCCTGTGTATGGCAATGGGAGCGCAATAGTGACTTTCCTTACCAGAAAAACATCTCTTGTTTGTAGGACCAGAAACTGCATGTGATTCAACTCCATTTAGGACTGGGAAACAAACGCTAGCTCGCCTTACAAGAAACACACTCTGCTTTTGAGAAAAGAGCACTCTTCTACTCTACTGTGTTTCCTATGGGGTCTGAAAAGTGAGCTTGCTCAGAACAAAAGGACTGTGCTTCCTACACACACGGCCATATCTAGTTCAATTCTGCTTTTGAACCTGACCAGAGCAGTAGATCCTCTTCAGTCCAATACACTGTACTTGCTGGGAACAGACGCCAGTGCTATTTGTCCTGTATATGGCAATGGCAGCGCAATAGTGACTATTCTTATCATAAAACAACTCTTGTTCGTAGGACCACAAACTGCATGTGATTCCACTCCATTTAGGACTGGGAAACAAACGCTAGCTCGCCTTACAAGAAACTCACTCTGCTTTTGAGAAAAGAGCACTCTTCTACTCTACTGTGTTTCCTATGGGGTCCAAACAGTGATCTTGGTCAGAACAAAAGAACTGTGCTTCCTACACACATGGACCATATCTAGTTCAACTCTGCTTAGGAAACTGACAAGAAATGTAGCTCCTATTCATTCCAATACACTGTACTTGCTGGGAACAGACGCGAGTGCTATTTGCACTGTGTATGGCATTTAGAGCGCAATAGTGACTCTTCTTACCAGAAAACAACTCTTGCTTTTAGGACCAAAAACTGTCTGTGACTCAACTCCATTTAGGACTGGGAAACAAACGCGAGCTGGCCTTACAAGAAACACACTCTGCTTTAGAGAAAAAAGCACTCATATACTCTACTGTGTTTCCTGTAGGGCCAGAACAGTGAGCTTGCTCAGAACAAAAGAACTGTGCTTCCTACACACACGGGCCATATCTAGTTCAACTCTGCTTAGGAAACTGACAAGAAGAGTAGCTCCTCTTCAGTTCGATACACTGTACTTGCTGAGAACAGACGCGAGTGCTATTTGCACTGTGTATGGCAATGGGAGCGCAATAGTGACTTTCCTTACCAGAAAACAACTCTTGCTCGTAGGACCAGAAACTGCATGTTTTTCAACTCCATTTAGGACTGGGAAACAAATGCTAGCTCGCCTTACATGAAACACACTCTGCTTTTGAGAAAAGAGCACTCTTCTACTCTACTGTGTTTCCTATGGGGTCCAAACAGTGAGCTTGCTCAGAACAAATGAACTGTGCTTCCTACACACACGGGCCATATCTAGTTCAACTCTGCTTAGGAAACAAACAAGAACAGTAGCTTCTCTTCAGTCGAATACACTGTACTTGCGGGGAACAGACGCGAGGGCTATTTGCACTGTGTATGGCAATTGGAGCACAATAGTGACTTGTCTTACCAGAAAACAACTCTTGCTCGTAGCACAAAAAACTGCATGTGACTCAACTCCATTTAGGACTGGGAAACAAACGCCAGCTGGACTTCCAAGAAAAACACTCTGCTTTTGAGAAAAGAGCACTCTTCTACTCTACTGTGTTTCCTATGTGTTCCGAAAAGTGAGCTTGCTCAGAACAAAAAAACTGTGCTTCCTACACACACGGCTATATCTCGTTCAAGTCTGCTTAGGAACCTGAGAAGAACAGTAGATCTTCTTCAGTCCAATACACTGTACTTGCTGGGAACAGACGCCAGTGCTATTTGTCCTGTGTAGGGCATTGGCAGCGCAATAGTGACTCTTCTTACCATAAAACAACTCTTGCTCGTAGGACCAGAAACTGCATGTGATTCAACTCCATTTAGGACTGGGAAACAAACTCTAGCTCGCCTTACAAGAAACACACTCTGCTTTTGAGAAAAGAGCACTCTTCTACTCTACTGTGTTTCCTATAGGGCCAGAACAGTGAGCTTGGTCAGAAAAAAGGAACTGTACTTCCTAAACACACGGGCCATATCTAGTTCAACTCTGCCTAGGAAACTGAGAAGAACAGTAGCTCCTCTTCAGTCCAATACACTGTACTTGCTGGGAACAGACGGGAAGGCTATTTGCACTGTGTATGGCAATGGGAGCGCAATAGTGACTTTCCTTACCAGAAAACAACTCTTGCTCGTAGGACCAGAAACTGCATGTGATTCCACTCCATTTAGGACTGGGAAACAAACGCTAGGTCGCCTTACAAGAAACACACTCTGCATTAGAGAAAAGAGCACTCTCCTACTCTACTGTGTTTCCTATGGGGTCCAAACAGTGAGCTTGCTCAGAACAAATGAACTGTGCTTCCTAGACACACGGGCAATATCTAGTTCGACTCTGCTTAGGAAACTGAGAAGAACAGTAGCTCCTCTTCAGTCCAATACACTGTACTTGCTGGGAACAGACGCCAGTGCTTTTTGTCCTGTGTATGGCAATGGCAGCGCAATAGTGACTATTCTTACGATAAAAAAAACTCTTGCCTCTAGGATCAGAAACTTCATGTGATTCAACTCCATTTAGGACTGGGAAACAAACGCTAGCTCTCCTTACAAGAAACACACTCTGCTTTAGAAAAAGAGCACTCTTCTACTCTACTGTGTTTCCTATAGTGCCAGAACAGTGAGCCTGCTCAGAACATAAGAACTGTGCTTCCTACACACACGTGCCATATCTAGTTCAACTCTGCTTAGGAAACTGAGAAGAACAGTAGCTCCTCTTCAGTCCAATACACTGTACTTGCTGGGAACAGACGCATGTGCTATTTGCACTGTTTATGACAAAGGGAGCGCAATAGTGACTTTCCTTACCAGAAACAACTCTTGCTCGTAGGACCAGAAACTGCATGTGATTCAACTCCATTTAGGACTGGGAAACAAACGCAAGCTCGCCTTACAAGAAACACACTGCTTTAGAGAAAAAAGCACTCTTCTACTCTACTGTGTTTCCTACAGGGCCAGAACAGTGAGCTTGCTCAGAACAAAAGAACTGTGCTTTCCACATACGGGCCATATCTAGTTCAACTCTACTTAGGAAACTGACAAGTACAGTCGATCCTCTTCAGTCCAATAGACTGTACTTGCTGGGAACAGACGCCAGTGCTATTTGCACTGTGTATGGCAATTGGAGCACAATAGTGACTCGTCTTACCAGAGAACAACTCTTGCTCATAGGACAAAAAACTGCATGTGACTCAACTCCATTTAGGACTGGGAAACAAACTCTAGCTGCTTTACAAGAAACACACTCTGCTTTTGAGAAAAGAGCACTCTTTTACTCTACTGTGTTTCCTATAGGGCCAGAACAGTGAGCTTGCTCAGAACAAAAGAACTGTGCTTCCTAAACACACGGGCCATATCTAGTTCAAATCTTCTTAGGAAACTGACAAAAACAGTAGGTCCTCTTCAGTCCAATACACTGTACTTGCTGCGAAAATATGGGAGGGCTATTTGCACTGTTTATGGCAATAGGAATGCAATATTGACTTTCCTTACCAGAAAACAACTCTTGCTCGTAGGACCAGAAACTGCATGGATTCCACTCCATTTAGGAATGGGAAAAAAACGCTAGCTCGCCTTAAAAGAAACACACTCTGCTTTTGAGAAAAGAGCACTCTTCTACTCTACTGTGTTTCCTATGGGGTCCGAACAGTGAGCTTGCTCAGAACAAAAGAACTGTGCTTCCTACACACAGGGCCATATCTAGTTCAATTCTGCTTAGGAACCTGACCAGAGCAGTAGATCCTCTTCAGTCCAATACACTGTACTTGCTGGGAACAGACGCGAGTGCTATTTGCCCTGAGTATGGCAATGGCAGCGCAATAGTGACTATTCTTACCATAAAACAACTCTTGCTCGTAGGACCAGAAACTGCATGTGATTCCACTCCATTTAGGACTAGGAAACAAATGCTAGCTCGCCTTACAAGAAACACACTCTGCTTTTGAGAAAAGAGCACTCTTCTACTCTACTGTGTTTCCTATGGGGTCCAAACAGTGTGCTTGGTCAGAACAAAAGAACTGTGCTTCCTACACACATGGACCATATCTAGTTCAACTCTGCTTAGGAAACTGACAAGAACAGTAGCTCCTCTTCAGTTCGATACACTGTACTTGCTGAGAACAGACGCGAGTGCTATTTGCCCTGTGTATGGCAATGGGAGCGCAATAGTGACTTTCCTTACCAGAAAACAACTCTTGCTCATAGGACGAGAAACTGCATGTGATTCAACTCCATTTAGGACTGGGAAACAAATGCTAGCTCGCCTTACATGAAACACACTCTGCTTTTGAGAAAAGAGCACTCTTCTACTCTACTGTGTTTCCTATGGGGTCCAAAGAGTGAGCTTGCTCAGAACAAAAGAACTGTGCTTCCTACACACACGGGCCATATCTAGTTCAACTCTGCTTAGGAAACAAACAAGAACAGTAGCTCCTCTTCAGTCGAATACACTGTAATTGCGGGGAACAGACGCGAGCGCTATTTGCACTGTGTATGGCAATTGGAGCACAATAGTGACTTGTCTTACCAGAAAACAACTCTTGCTCATAGGACAAAAAACTGCATGTGACTCAACTCCATTTATGACTGGGAAACAAACGCTAGCTCGACTTCCAAGAAACACACTCTGCTTTAGAGAAAAGAGCACTCTTCTACTCTACTGTGTTTCCTATGTGTTCCGAAAAGTGAGCTTGCTCAGAACAAAAAAACTGTGCTTCCTACACACGGGCCATATCTAGCTCAACTCTGCTTAAGAAACTGACAAGAACAGTAGCTCCTCTTCAGTCCGATACACTGCACTTGCTGTGAACAGACGCGAGTGCTATTTGCACTGTGTATGGCAATGACAGCACAATAGTGACTTCCTTACCAGAAAAAAACTCTTGCTCGTAGGAACACAAACTGCATGTGATTCAACACCATTTAGTACTGGGAAACAGTAGCTCCTCTTCAGTCCAATACACAGTACTTGCTGGGAACAGACGCCAGTGCTATTTGCACTGTGTATGGCAATTGGAGCACAATAGTGTCTCGTCTTACCAGAAAACAACTCTTGCTCATAGGACAAAAAACTGCATGTGACTCAACTCCATTTCGGACTGGAAAACAAACTCTAGCTCACTTTACAAGAAACACACTCTGCTTTTGAGAAAAGAGCACTCTTCTTCTCTACTGTGTTTCCTATAGGGCCAGAACAGTGAGCATGCTCAGAAAAAAAGAGTTGTGCTTCCTACCCACAGGGGCCATACCTAGTTCAACTCTTCTTAGGAAACTGACAAGAACAGTAGCTCCTCTTCAGTCCAATACACTGTACTTGCTGGGAACAGACGGGAGTACTATTTGCCCTGTGTATGGCAATGGGAGAGCAATAGTGACTTTCCTTACCATAAAACAACTCTTGCTCGTAGGACCAGAAACTGCATGTGATTCAACTCCATTTAGGACTGGGAAAGAAATGCTAGCTCGCCTTACAACAAACACACTGCTTTAGAGAAAAGAGCACTCTTCTACTCTACTGTGTTTCCTATGGGGTCCAAACAGTGAGCTTGCTCAGAACAAAAGAACTGTGCTTCCTACACACACGGACTATATGTAGTTCAACTCTGCTTAGGATACTGACAAGAACAGTAGCTCCTCTTCAGTCCAATACACTGTACTTGATGGGAACAGACCCGAGTGCTATTTACACTGTGTATCGCAAGGAGAGCAGAATAGTAACTTTCCTTACCAGAAAACAACTCTTGCTCGTAGGACCACAAACTGCAAGTGATTCAACGCCATTTAGGACTGGGAAACAAATGCTAGCTGGCCTTACAAGAAACACACTCTGCTTTAGAGAAAAGAGCACTCTTCTACTCTACTGTGTTTCCTATGGGGTCCAAACAGTGAGCTTGCTCAGAACAAAAGAACTGTGCTTCCTAAACACACGGGCCATATCTAGTTCAACTCTGCTTAGGAAACTGACAAGAACAGTAGCTCCTATTCAGTCCAGTACACTGTAATTGCTTGGAACAGACCCGAGTGCTATTTGCACTGTGTATGGCATTTGGAGCACAATAGTGACTCTTCTTACCAGAAAACAACTCTTGCTCGTAGGACCAAAAACTGCATGTGACTCAACTCCATTTAGGACTGGGAAACAAACGCGAGCTCGCCTTACAAGTAACACACTCTGCTTTAGAGAAAAGAGCACTCTTCTACTCTACTGTGTTTCCTGTATGGCCAGAACAGTGAGCTTGCTCAGAACATAATGACTGTGCTTCCTAAACACACGGGCCATATCTAGTTCAACTCTGCTTAGGAAACTGACAAGAACAGTAGCTCCTCTTCAGTCCGATACACTGTACTTGCTGGGAACAGAGGCGAGTGCTATTTGCACTGTGTATGGCAAATGGAGCGCAATAGTGACTTTCCTTACCAGAAAACAACTCTTGCTTGTAGGACCAAAAACTGCATGTGATTCAACTCCATTTAGGACTGGGAAACAAATGCTAGCTCGCCTTACAAGAAACACACTCTGCTTTTGAGAAAAGAGCACTCTTCTAGTCTACTGTGTTTCCTATAGGGCCAAAACAGTAAGCTTGCTCAGAATAACAGAACTGTGCTTCCTACACACACGGCCATATTTAGTTCAATTCTGCTTAGGAACCTGACAAGAACAGTAGATCCTCTTGAGTCCAATACACTGTACTTGCTGGGAACAGACACCAGTGCTATTTGTCCTGTGTATGGCAATGGCAGCGCAATAGTGACTATTCTTACCATAAAAATCTCTTGCTCGTAGGACCAGAAACTGCATGTGATTCAACTCCATTTAGGACTGGGAAACAAACGCTAGCTCGCCTTACAAGAAACACACTGCTTTAGAGAAAAGAGCACTCTTCTACTCCACTGTGTTTCCTACAGGCCAGAACAGTGAACTTGCTCAGAACAAAAGAACTGTGCTTCCCACACACGGGCCATATCTAATTCAACTCTTCTTAGGAAACTGACAAGTACAGTAGATCCTCTTCAGTCCAATAGACTGTACTTGCTGGGAACATACGCCAGTGCTATTTGCACTGTGTATGGCAATTGGAGCACAATAGTGACTCGTCTTACCAGAAAACAACTCTTGCTCATAGGACAAAAAACTGCATGTGACTCAACTCCATTTAGGACTGGGAAACAAACTCTAGCTGCTTTACAAGAAACACACTCTGCTTTTGAGAAAAGAGCACTCTTCTACTCTACTGTGTTTCCTATAGGGCCAGAACAGTGAGCTTGCTCAGAAAAAAAGAATTGTGCTTCCTACACACACGGGCCATATCTAGTTCAACTCTTCTTAGGAAACTGACAAGAACAGTAGCTCCACTTCAGTCCAATACACTGTACTTGCTGGGAAAAGACAGGTGGGCTATTTGCACTGTTTATGGCAATGGGAGTGCAATATTGACTTTCCTTACCAGAAAACAACTCTTGCTCGTAGGACCAGAAACTGCATGTGATTCCACTCCATTTAGGAATGGGAAAAAAACGCTAGCTCACCTTAAAAGAAACACACTCTGCTTTTGAGAAAAAAGCACTCTTCTACTCTACTGTGTTTCCTATGGGGTCCGAACAGTGAGCTTGCTCAGATCAAAAGAACTGTGCTTCCTACACACATGGATCATATCTAGTTCAACTCTGCTTATGAAACTGAGAAGAGCAGTAGCTATTATTCAGTCCAATAGACTGTACTTGCTGGGAACAGACCCGAGTGCTATTTGCACTGTGTATGGCATTTGGAGCACAATAGTGATTCTTCTTACCAGAAAACAACTCTTACTCGTAGGACCAAAAACTGCATGTGACTCAACTCCATTTAGGACTCTGAAACAAACACGAGCTCGCCTTACAAGAAACACACTCTGCTTTTGAGAAAAGAGCACTCTTCTACTCTACTGTGTTTCCTATAGGGCCAGAACAGTGAGCTTGCTCAGAACAAAAGAACTGTGCTTCCTACACACACGGCCATATCTAGTTCAATTCTGCTTTGGAACCTGACCAGAGCAGTAGATCCTCTTCAGTCCAATACACTGTACTTGCTGGGAACAGACGCCAGAGCTATTTGTCCTGTGTATGGCAATGGCAGCGCAATAGTGACTATTCTTACCATAAAACAGCTCTTGCTCGTAGGACCACAAACTGCATGTGATTCATCTCCATTTAGGACTGGGAAACAAACGCTAGCTCGCCTTACAAGAAACTCACTCTGCTTTTGAGAAAAGAGCACTCTTCTACTCTACTGTGTCCTATAGGGTCTAAAGAGTGAGCTTGGTCAGAACAAAAGAACTGTGCTTCCTACACACATGGACCATATCTAGTTCAACTCTGCTTAAGAAACTCACAAGAACAGTAGCTCCTATTCAGTCGAATACACTGTAATTGCTGGGAACAGACGCGAGTGCTATTTGCACTGTGTATGGCATTTGGAGCGCAATAGTGACTCCTCTTACCAGAAAACAACTCTTGCTCGTAGGACCAAAAACTGTCTGTGACTCAACTCCATTTAGGACTGGGAAACAAACGCGAACTGGCCTTACAAGAAACACACTCTGCTTTAGAGAAAAGAGCACTCATCTACTCTACTGTGTTCCCTGTAGGGCCAGAACAGTGAGCTTGCTCAGAACAAAAGAACTGTGCTTCCTACACACACGGGCCATATCTAGTTCAACTCTGCTTAGGAAACTGACAAGAACAGTAGCTCCTCTTCAGTCCAATACACTGTACTTGCTCGGAACAGACGCATGTGCTATTTGCATTGTGTATGGCATTGGGAGCACAATAGTGACTTTCCTACCAGAAAACAACTCTTTCTCGTAGGACCAAAAACTGCATGTGATTCAACTTTATTTAGGACTGGAAAACAAACGCTAGCTCGCCTTACAAGAAACACACTGCTTTAGAAAAGAGCACTTTTCTACTCTACTGTGTTTCCTATGAGGTCCATACAGTGAGCTTGATCAGAACAAAAGAACTGTGCTTCCTACACACATGGACCATATCTAGTTCAACTCTGCTTAGGAAACTGACAAGAACAGTAGCTCCTCTTCAGTCCAATACACTGTACTTGCTGGGAACAGCGCGAGTGCTATTTACACTGTGTATGGCAATGAGAGCACAGTAGTGACTTTCCTTACCAAAAAACAACTCTTGCTCATAGGACCACAAACTGCATGTGATTCAACGCCATTTAGGTCTGGGAAACAAATGCTAGCTCGCCTTGCAAGAAACACACTGTGCTTTTGAGATAAGAGCAATCTTCTATTCTACTGTGTTTCCTATAGGGTCCAAACAGTGAGCTTGCTCAGAACAAAAGAACTGTGCTTCCTACACACATGGACCATATCTAGTTCAACTCTGCTTATGAAACTTATAAGAAGAGTAGCTCCTATTCAGTCCAATACACTGTACTTGCTGGGAACAGACCCGAGTGCTATTTGCACTGTGTATGGCATTTGGAGCACAATAGTGACTCTTCTTACCAGAAAACAACTCTTGCTCATAGGACCAAAAACTGCATGTGACTCAACTCCATTTAGAACTGGGAAACAACCGCGAGCTCGCCTTAAAAGAATCATACTCTGCTTTAGAGAAAAAAGCACTCTTCTACTCTACTGTGTTTCCTATAGGTTCAGAACAGTGAGCTTGCTCAGAAAATAATAACAGTGCTTCCTAAACACACGTGCCATATCTATTTCAACTCTTCTTAGGAAAATGACAAGAACCGTAGCTCCTCTTCATTCCGATACACTGTACTTGCTGGGAACAGACGCGAGTGCTATTTGCACTGTGTATGGCAAAGGGAGCAGAATAGTGACTTTCCTTACCAGAAAACAACTCTTGCTCGTAGGACCAGAAACTGCATGTGATTCAACTCCATTTAGGACTGGAAAACAATGGCTAGCTCGCCTTACAAGAAACACAATCTGCTTTTGAGAAAAGAGCACTCTTCTACACTACTGTGTTTCCTATAGGTCCAAAACAGTGAGCTTGCTCAGAACAAAAGAACTGTGCTTCCTACACACACGGCCATATTTAGTTCAATTCTGCTTAAAAATCTGACAAGAACAGTAGATCCTCTTCAGTCCAATACACTGTACTTGCTGGGAACAGATGCCAGTGCTATTTGTTCTGTGTATGGTAATGGCAGCGCAATAGTGACTATTCATACCATAAAAAAACTCTTGCTCCTAGGAACAGAAACTGCATGTGATTCAATTCCATTTAGGACTGGGAAAGAAATGCTAGCTCGACTTACAACAAACACACTGCTTTAGAGAAAAGAGCACTCTTCTACTCTACTGTGTTTCCTATGGGGTCCAAACAGTGAGCTTGCTCAGAACATAATAACTCTGCTTCCTAAACACACGGGCCATATCTAGTTCAACTCTGCTTAGGAAACAAACAAGAACAGTAGCTTCTCTTCAGTCGAATACACTGTACTTGCGGGGAACAGACGCGAGTGCTATTTGCACTGTGTATGGCAATTGGAGCACAATAGTGACTTGTCTTACCAGAAAACAACTCATGCTCGTAGCACAAAAAACTGCATGTGACTCAACTCCATTTAGGACTGGGAAACAAACGCTAGCTCGACCTCCAAGAAAAACACTCTGCTCTTGAGAAAAGAGCACTCTTCTACTCTACTGTGTTTCCTATGTGTTCCGAAAAGTGAGCTTGCTCAGAACAAAAAAACTGTGCTTCCTACACACACGGCTATATCTCGTTCAAGTCTGCTTAGGAACCTGAGAAGAATAGTAGATCTTCTTCAGTCCAATAGACTGTACTTGCTGGGAACAGACGCCAGTGCTATTTGTCCTGTGTAGGGCAATGGCAGCACAATAGTTACTCTTCTTACCAGAAAACAACTCTTGCTCGTAGGAACAGAAACTGCATGTGATTCAACTCCATTTACGACTGGGAAACAAACTCTAGCTCGCTTTACAAGAAACACACTCTGCTTTTGAGAAAAGAGCACTCTTCTACTCTACTGTGTTTCCTATAGGGCCAGAACAGTGAGCTTGCTCAGAAAAAAGGAACTGTACTTCCTAAATACACGGGCCATATCTAGTTCAACTCTGCCTAGGAAACTGAGAAGAACAGTAGCTCCTCTTCAGTCCAATACACTGTACTTGCTGGGAACAGACGGGAAGGCTATTTGCACTGTGTATGGCAATGGGAGCGCAATAGTGACTTTCCTTACCAGAAAACAACTCTTGCTCCTAGGACCAGAAACTGCATGTGATTCCACTCCATTTAGGACTGGGAAACAAACGCTAATTCGCCTTACAAGAAACACACTCTGCTTTAGAGAAAAGAGCACTCTTCTACTCTACTGTGTTTCCTATGGGGTCCAAACAGTGAGCTTTTTCAGAACAAAAGAACTATGCTTCCTACACACACGGACCATATCTAGTTCAACTCTGCTTAGTAAACTGACAAGAACAGTAGCTCCTCTTCAGTCCAATACGCTGTACTTGCTGGGAAAAGACGGGAAGGCTATTTGCACTGTTTATGGCAATGGGAGTGCAATATAGACTTCCCTTACCAGAAAACAACTCTTGCTCTTAGGACCAGAAACTGCATGTGATTCCACTCCATTTAGGAATGTGAAAAAAACGCCAGCTCGCCTTAAAAGAAACACACTCTGCTTTTAAGAAAAAAGCACTCTTCTACTCTACTGTGTTTCCTATGGGGTCCAAACAGTGAGCTTGCTCAGAACAAAAGAACTGTGCTTCCTACACACAAGGACCATATGTAGTTCAACTCTGCTTAGAAAACTGACAAGAACAGTAGCTCCTCTTCAGTCCGATACACTGTACTTGCTGGGAAAAGACGTGAGTGCTATTTGCCATGTGTATGGCAATGGGAGCGCAATGGTGACTTTCCTTACCAGAAAACAACTCTTGTTCGTAGGACCAGAAACTGCATGTGATTCAACTCCATTTAGGTCTAGGAAACAAACGCTAGCTCGCCTTACAAGAAACACACTCTGCTTTTGAGAAAAGAGCACTCTTCTACTCTACTGTGTTTCCTATGGTGTCCCAACAGTGAGCTTGCTCAGAACAAAAGAACTGTGCTTCCTACACACACGGCCATATCTAGTTCAATTCGGCTTAGGAACCTGACCAGAGCAGTAGATCCTCTTCAGTCCAATACACTGTACTTGCTGGGAACAGACGCCAGTGCTATTTGTCCTGTGTATGGCAATGGCAGCACAATAGTGACTATTCTCACCATAAAACAACTCTTGCTCGTAGGACCACAAACTGCATGTGATTCAACTCCATTTAGGACTGGGAAACAAACGCTAGCTCGCCTTGCAAGAAACACACTCTGCTTTTGAGAAAAGAGCACTCTTCTACTCTACTGTGTTTCCTATAGGATCCGAACAGTGAGCTTGCTAAGAACAAAAGAACTGTGCTTCCTACACACATGGACCATATCTAGTTCAACTCTGCTTAGGAAACTGACAAGAACAGTAGCTCCTATTCAGTCCAATACACTGTACTTGCTGGGAACAGACGCGAGTGCTATTTGCACTGTGTATGGCAATTGGAGCACAACAGTGACTCGTCTTACCAGAAAACAACTCTTGCTCGTAGGACAAAAAACTGCATGTGACTCAACTCCATTTAGGACTGGGAAACAAACTCTAGCTCGCCTTACAAGAAACACATTCTGCTTTTGAGAAAAGAGCAGTCTTCTACTCTACTGTGTTTTCTATAGGGCCAGAACAGTGAGCTTGCTCAGAACAAATGAACTGTGCTTCCTAGACACACGGGCAATATCTAGTTCAACTCTGCTTAGGAAACTGAGAAGAACAGTAGCTCCTCTTCAGTCCAATACACTGTACTTGCTGGGAACAGACGCCAGTGCTTTTTGTCCTGTGTATGGCAATGGCAGCGCAATAGTGACTATTCTTACCATAAAAAAAACTCTTGCCTCTAGGACCAGAAACTTCATGTGATTCAACTCCATTTAGGACTGGGAAACAAACGCTATCTCTCCTTACAAGAAACACACTCTGCTTTAGAAAAAGAGCACTCTTCTACTCTACTGTGTTTCCTATAGGGCCAGAACAGTGAGCTTGCTCAGAACATAAGAACTGTGCTTCCTACACACACGTGCCATATCTAGTTCAACTCTGCTTAGGAAACTGAGAAGAACAGTAGCTCCTCTTCAGTCCAATACACTGTACTTGCTGGGAACAGACGCATGAGCTATTTGCAGTGTGTATGACAAAGGGAGCGCAATAGTGACTTTCCTTACCAGAAACAACTCTTGCTCGTAGGACCAGAAACTGCATGTGATTCAACTCCATTTAGGACTGGGAAACAAACGCTAGCTCGCCTTACAAGAAACACACTGCTTTAGAGAAAAAAGCACTCTTCTACTCTACTGTGTTTCCTACAGGGCCAGAAGAGTGAGCTTGCTCAGAACAAAAGAACTGTTCTTCCCACACACGGGCCATATCTAGTTCAACTCTTCTTAGGAAACTGACAAGTACAGTAGATCCTCTTCAGTCCAATAGACTGTACTTGCTGGGAACAGACGCCAGTGCTATTTGCACTGTGTATGGCAATTGGAGCACAATAGTGACTCGTCTTACCAGAGAACAACTCTTGCTCATAGGACAAAAAACTGCATGTGACTCAACTCCATTTAGGACTGGGAAACAAACTCTAGCTGCTTTACAAGAAACACACTTTGCTTTTGAGAAAAGAGCACTCTTTTACTCTACTATGTTTCCTATAGGGCCAGAACAGTGAGCTTGCTCAGAAAAAAAGAACTGTGCTTCCTAAACACACGGGCCATATCTAGTTCAAATCTTCTTAGGAAACTGACAAAAACAGTAGGTCCTCTTCAGTCCAATACACTGTACTTGCTGCGAAAATGCGGGAGGGCTATTTGCACTGTTTATGGCAATAGGAGTGCAATATTGACTTTCCTTACCAGAAAACAACTCTTGCTCGTAGGACCAGAAACTGCATGTGATTCCACTCCATTTAGGAATGGGAAAAAAACGCTAGCTCGCCTTAAAACAAACACACTCTGCTTTTGAGAAAAGAGCACTCTTCTACTCTACTGTGTTTCCTATGGGGTCCGAACAGTGAGCTTGCTCAGAACAAAAGAACTGTGCTTCCTACACACACGGCCATATCTAGTTCAATTCTGCTTAGGAACCTGACCAGAGCAGTAGATCCTCTTCAGTCCAATACACTGTACTTGCTGGGTACAGACGGCAGTGCTATTTGTCCTGTATGTGGCAATGGCAGCGCAATAGTGACTATTCTTACCATAAAACATCTCTTGCTCGTAGGACCACAAACTGCATGTGATTTCACTCCATTTAGGACTAGGAAACAAACGCTAGCTCGCCTTACAAGAAACACACTCTGCTTTTGAGAAAAGAGCACTCTTCTACTCTACTGTGTTTCCTATGGGGTCCAAACAGTGTGCTTGGTCAGAACAAAAGAACTGTGCTTCCTACACACATGGACCATATCTAGTTCAACTCTGCTTAGGAAACTGACAAGAACAGTAGCTCCTATTCAGTCCAATACACTGTACTTGCTGGGAACAGACGCGAGTGCTATTTGCACTGTGTATGGCATTTAGAGCGCAATAGTGACTCTTCTTACCAGAAAACAACTCTTGTTCGTAGGACCAAAAACTGTCTGTGACTCAACTCCATTTATGACTGGGAAACAAACGCTAGCTCGACTTCCAAGAAACACACTCTGCTTTAGAGAAAAGAGCACTCTTCTACTCTACTGTGTTTCCTATGTGTTCCGAAAAGTGAGCTTGCTCAGAACAAAAAAACTGTGCTTCCTACACACAGGGTCATATCTCGTTCAAGTCTGGTTAGGAACCTGACAAGAACAGTAGATCCTCTTCAGTCCAATACACTGTACTTGCTGGGAACAGACGCCAGTGCTATTTGTCCTGTGTAGGGCAATGGCAGTGCAATAGTGACTCTTCTTACCAGAAAACAACTCTTGCTCGTAAAACCAGAAACTTCATGTGATTCAACTCCATTTAGGACTGGGAAACAAACTCTAGCTCGCTTTACAAGAAACACACTCTGCTTTTGAGAAAAGAACACTCTTCTACTCTACTGTGTTTCCTATGGGGTCCGAACAGTGAGCTTGCTCAGAACAAAGGAACTGTAGTTCCTACACACACGGCCATATCTAGTTCAATTCTGCTTAGGAACCTGACCAGAGCAGTAGCTCCTCTTCAGTCCAATACACTGTAATTGCTGGGAACAGACAGGAGGGCTATTTGCACTGTGTATGACAATGGGAGCGCAATAGTGACTTTCCTTACCAGAAAACAACTCTTGCTCGTAGGACAAGAAACTGCATGTGATTCCACTCCATTTAGGACTGGGAAACAAACGCTAGCTCGCCTTACAAGAAACACACTCTCTTTTAGAGAAAAGAGCACTCTTCTACTCTACTGTGTTTCCTATGGGGTCCAAACAGTGAGATTGTTCAGAACAAAAGAACTATGCTTCCTACACACACGGACCATATCTAGTTCAACTCTGCTTAGTAAACTGACAAGAACAGTAGCTCCTATTCAGTAAAATACACTGTACTTGCTGGGAACAGACCCGAGTGCTGTTTGCACTGTGTATGGCATTTGGAGCACAATAGTGACTCTTCTTACCAGAAAACAACTCTTGCTCGTAGGACCAAAAACTGCATGTGACTCAACTCCATTTATAACTGGGAAACAACCGCGAGCTCGCCTTACAAGAATCATACTCTGCTTTAGAGAAAAAAGCACTCTTCGACTCTACTGTGTTTCCTATAGGTTCAGAACAGTGAGCTTGCTCAGAAAATAATAACAGTGCTTCCTAAACACACGTGCCATATCTAATTCAACTCTTCTTAGGAAAATGACAAGAACAGTAGCTCCTCTTCATTCCGATACACTGTACTTGCTGGGAAAAGACGCGAGTGCTATTTGCACTGTGTATGGCAAAGGGAGCAGAATAGTGACTTTCCTTATCAGAAAACAACTCTTGCTCGTAGGACCAGAAACTGCATGTGATTCAACTCCATTTAGGACTGGGAAACAATGGCTAGCTCGCCTTACAAGAAACACAATCTGCTTTGAGAAAAGAGCACTCTTCTGCACTACTGTGTTTCCTATAGGGCCAAAACAGTGAGCTTTCTCAGAACAAAAGAACTGTGCTTCCTACACAGACGGCCATATTTAGTTCAATTCTGCTTACAAATCTGACAAGAACAGTAGATCCTCTTCAGTCCAATACATTGTACTTGCTGGGAACAGACGCCAGTGCTATTTGTTCTGTGTATGGCAATGGCAGCGCAATAGTGACTACTCATACCATAAAAAAACTCTTGCTCCTAGGACCAGAAACTGCATGTGATTCAAGTCCATTTAGGACTGGGAAACAAACGCTAGCTCTCCTTACAAGCAACACACTCTGCTTTAGAAAAAGAGCACTCTTCTACTCTACTGTGTTTCCTATAGGGCCAGAACAGTGAGCTTGCTCAGAACAAAAGAACTGTGCTTTCCACACACGGGCCATATCTAGTTCAACTCTTCTTAGGAAACTGACAAGAACAGTAGATCCTCTTCAGTCCAATACACTGTACTTGCTGGGAACAGACGCCAGTGCTATTTGCACTGTGTATGGCAATGGGAGCACAATAGTGACTCCTCTTACCAGAAAACAACTCTTGCTCATAGGACAAAAAACTGCACGTGACTCAACTCAATTTAGGACTGGAAAACAAACTCTAGCTCACTTTACAAGAAACACACTCTGCTTTTGAGAAAAGAGCACTATTCTACTCTACTGTGTTTCCTATAGGGCCAGAACAGTGAGCTTGCTCAGAAAAAAAGAACTGTGCTTCCTACCCACACGGGACATATCTAGTTCAACTCTTCTTAGGAAACTGACAAGAACAGTAGCTCCTCTTCAGTCCAATACACTGTACTTGCTGGGAACAGACGGGAGGGCTATTTGCACTGTGTATGGCAATGGGAGTGCAATAGTGACTTTCCTTACCAGAAAACAACTCTTGCTCCTAGGACCAGAAACTGCATGTGATTCAACTCCATTTAGGACTGGGAAAGAAATGCTAGCTCGACTTACAACAAACACACTGCTTTAGAGAAAAGAGCACTCTTCTACTCTACTGTGTTTCCTATGGGGTCCAAACAGTGAGCTTGCTCAGAACTAAAGAACTGTGCTGCCTACACACATGGATCATATCTAGTTCAACTCTGCTTAGGAAACTGACAAGAACAGTATATCCTCTTCAGTCCAATACACTGTACTTGCTGGGAACAGACGCGAGTGCTATTTGCACTGTGTATGACATTTAGAGCGCAATAGTGACTCTTCTTACCAGAAAACAGCTCTTGCTCGTAGGACCAAAAACTATCTGTGACTCAACTCCATTTAAGACTGGGAAACAAACACGAGCTGGCCTTACAAGAAACACACTCTGCTTTAGAGAAAAGAGCACTCTTCTACTCTACTGTGTTTCCTGTAGGGCCAGAACAATGAGCTTGCTCAGAACAAAAGAACTGTGCTTCCTACACACACGGCCATATCTAGTTCAATTCTGCTTAGAAACCTGACAAGAACAGTAGATCCTCTTCAGTCCAATACACTGTACTTGCTGGGAACAGACACCAGTGCTATTTGTCCTGTGTATGGCAATGGCAGCGCAATAGTAACTCTTCTTACCAGAAAACAACTCTTTCTCGTAGTACCAGAAACTGCATGGGATTCAACTCCATTTAGGACTGGGACACAAACGCTAGCTCGCCTTACAAGAAACACACTCTGCTTTAGAGAAAAGAGCACTCTTCTACTCTACTGTGTTTCCTATGGGGTCCAAACAGTGTGCTTGGTCAGAACAAAAGAACTGTGCTTCCTACACACATGGACCATATCTAGTTCAACTCTGCTTAGGAAACTGACAAGAACAGTAGATCCTCTTCAGTCCAATACACTGTACTTGCTGGGAACAGACGCGAGTGCTATTTGCACTGTGTATGGCATTTGGAGCACAATAGTGACTCTTCTTACCAGAAAACAACTCTTGCTCATAGGACCAAAAACTGCATGTGACTCAACTCTATTTAGGACTGGGAAACAAACGCGAGCTCGCCTTACAAGAAACACACTCTGCTTTAGAGAAAAGAGCACTCTTCTACTCTACTGTGTTTCCTGCAGGGCCAGAACAGTGAGCTTGCTCAGAACATAATAACTCTGCTTCCTAAACACACGGGCCATATCTAGTTCAACTCTGCTTAGGAAACTGAGAAGAACAGTAGCTCCTCTTCAGTCCGATACACTGTACTTTCTGGGAACAGACGCGAGTGCTATTTGCACTGTGTATGGCAAAGCGAGAGCAATAGTGACTTTCCTTACCAGAAAACAACTCTTGCTCGTAGGAAAAGAAACTGCATGTGATTCAACTCCATTTAGGACTGGGAAACAAATGCTAGCTCGCCTTACAAGAAACACACTCTGCTTTTGAGAAAAGAGCACTGTTCTCTACTGTGTTTCCTATAGGGCCAAAACAGTAAGCTTGCTCAGAACAAAAGAACTGTGCTTCCTACACACACGGCCATATTTAGTTCAGTTCTGCTTAGGAACCTGACAAGAACAGTAGATCCTCTTCAGTCCAATACACTGTATTTGCTGGGAACAGACGCCAGTGCTATTTGTTCTGTGTATGGCAATGGAAGCGCAATAGTGACTATTCATACCATAAAAAAACACTTGCTCCTAGGACCAGAAACTGCATGTGATTCAAGTCCATTTAGGACTGGGAAACAAACGCTAGCTCTCCTTACAAGAAACACACTCTGCTTTTGAGAAAAGAGCACTCTTCTACTCTACTGTGTTTCCTATAGGGCCAGAACAGTGAGCTTGCTCAGAAAAAAGGAACTGTACTTCCTAAACACACGGGCCATATCTAGTTCAACTCTGCTTAGGAAACGGAGAAGAACAGTAGCTCCTCTTCAGTCCAATACACTGTACTTGCTGGGAACAGACGGGAGGGCTATTTGCACTGTGTATGGCAATGGGAGCGCAATAGTGACTTTCCTTACCAGAAAACAACTCTTGCTCATAGGACCAGAAACTGCATGTGATTCCACTCCATTTAGGACTGGGAAACAAACGCTGGCTCGCCTTACAAGAAACACACTCTCCTTTAGAGAAAAGAGCACTCTTCTACTCTACTGTGTTTCCTATGGGGTCCAAACAGTGAGCTTGTTCAGAACAAAAGAACTATGCTTCCTACACACACGGACCATATCTAGTTCAACTCTGCTTAGTAAACTGACAAGAACAGTAGCTCCTATTCAGTCCAATACACTGTACTTTCTGGGAAAAGACGCGAGTGCTATTTGTCTTGTGTAGGGCAATGGGAGCGCAATAGTGACTTTCCTTACCAGAAAACAACTCTTGTTCGTAGGATCAGAAACTGCATGTGATTCAACTCCATTTAGGACTAGGAAACAAACGCTAGCTCGCCTTACAAAAACACACTCTGCTTTTGAGAAAAGAGCACTCTTCTACTCTACTGTGTTCCCTGTAGGGCCAGAACAATGAGCTTGCTCAGAACATAAGAACTGTGCTCCTACACACGGGCCATATCTAGTTCCACTCTGCTTAGGAAACTGACAAGAACAGTAGATCCTCTTCAGTCCGATACACTGTACTTGCTGGGAACAGACGCGAGAGCTATTTGCACTATGTATGGCAAGGGGAGCGCAATAGTGACTTTCCTTACCAGAAATCAACTCTTGCTCTTAGGACCAGAAACTGCATGTGATTCAACTCCATTTAGGACTGTGAAACAAACGCTAGCTCGCCTTACAAGAAACACACTCTGCTTTTGAGAAAAGAGCACTCTTCTACACTACTGTGTTTCCTATGTTGTCCGAACAGTGAGCTTGCTCAGAAAAAAAGAACTGTGCTTCCTACACACACGGCCATATCTAGTTCAATTCTGCTTAGGAACCTGACAAGGACAGTAGATCCTCTTCACTCCAATACACTGTACTTGCTGGGAACAGACACCAGTGCTATTTGTCCTGTGTATGGCAATGGCAATGCAATAGTGACTATTCATACCATAAAACAACTCTTGCTCGTAGGACCAGAAACTGCATGTGATTCCACTCCATTTAGGACTGGGACACAAACGCTAGCTGGCCTTACAAGAAACACACTCTGCTTTAGAGAAAAGAGCACTCTTCTACTCTACTGTGTTTCCTATGGGGTCCAAACAGTGAGCTTGCTCAGAACAAAAGAACTGTGCTTCCTACACACGAGGACCATATGTAGTTCAACTCTGCTTAGGAAACTGACAAGAACAGTAGCTCCTATTCAGTCCAATACACTGTACTTGCTGGGAAAAGACGCGAGTGCTATTTGCCCTGTGTATGGCAATGGGAGCGCAATAGTGACTTTCCTTACCAGAAAACAACTCTTGTTCGTAGGACCAGAAACTGCATGAGATTCAACTCCATTTAGGACTGGGAAACAAACGCTAGCTCGCCTTACAAGAAACACACTCTGCTTTTGAGAAAAGAGCACTCTTCTACTCTACTGTGTTTCCTATGGGGTCCGAACAGTGAGCTTGCTCAGAAAAAAGGAACTGTGCTTCCTACACACACGGCCATATCTAGTTCAATTCTGCTTATTAACCTGACCAGAGCAGTAGCTCATATTCAGTCCAATACACTGTACTTGCTAGGAACAGACGCCAGTGCTATTTGTCCTGTATGTGGCAATGGCAGCGCAATAGTGACTATTCTTACCATAAAACAACTCTTGCTCGTAGGACCACACACTGCATGTGATTCCACTCCATTTAGGACTAGGAAACAAACGCTAGCTCGCCTTTCAAGAAACACACTCTGCTTTTGAGAAAAGAGCACTCTTCTACTCTACTGTGTTTCCTATGGGGTCCAAACAGTGTGCTTGGTCAGAACAAAAGAACTGTGCTTCCTACACACATGGACCATATCTAGTTCAACTCTGTTTAGGAAACTGACAAGAACAGTAGCTCCTATTCAGTCCAATACACTGTACTTGCTGGGAACAGACGCGAGTGCTATTTGCACTGTGTATGTCATTTAGAGCGCAATAGTGACTCTTCTTACCAGAAAACAACTCTTGCTCGTAGGACCACACACTGCATGTGATTCCACTCCATTTAGGACTAGGAAACAAACGCTAGCTCGCCTTACAAGAAACACACTCTGCTTTAGAGAAAAGAGCACTCATATACTCTACTGTGTATCCTGTAGGGCCAGAACAGTCAGCTTGCTCAGAACAAAAGAACTGTGCTTCCTACACACACGGGCCATATCTAGTTCAACTCTGCTTAGGAAACTGACAAGAAGCGTAGCTCCTCTTCAGTTCGATACACTGTACTTGCTGAGAACAGACGCGAGTGCTATTTGCACTGTGTATGGCAATGGGAGCGCAATAGTGACTTTCCTTACCAGAAAACAACTCTTGCTCGTAGGACGAGAAACTGCATGTGATTCAACTCCATTTAGGACTGGGAAACAAATGCTAGCTCGCCTTACATGAAACACACTCTGCTTTTGAGAAAAGAGCACTCTTCTACTCTACTGTGTTTCCTATGGGGTCCAAAGAGAGAGCTTGCTCAGAACAAAAGAACTGTGCTTCCTACACACACGGGCCATATCTAGTTCAACTCTGCTTAGGAAACAAACAAGAACAGTAGCTCCTCTTCAGTCGAATACACTGTACTTGCAGGGAACAGACGCGAGTGCTATTTGCACTGTGTATGGCAATTGGAGCACAATAGTGACTTGTCTTACCAGAAAACAACTCTTGCTCGTAGGACAAAAAACTGCATGTGACTCAACTCCATTTAGGACTGGGAAACAAATGCTAGCTAGACTTCCAAGAAACACACTCTGCTTTAGAGAAAAGTGCAGTCTTCTACTCTACTGTGTTTCCTATAGGGCCAGAACAGTGAGCTTGCTCAGAAAAACGGAACTGTACTTCCTAAATCCATGGGCCATATCTAGTTCAACTTTGCTTAGGAAACTGAGAAGAACAGTAGCTCCTCTTCAGTCCAATACACTGTACTTGCTGGGAACAGACGGGAGGGCTATTTGCACTGTTTATGGCAATGGGAGCGCAATAGTGACTTTCCTTACCAGAAAACAACTCTTGCTCGTAGGACCAGAAACTGCATGTGATTCCACTCCATTTAGGACTGGGAAACAAACGCTAGCTCGCCTTACAAGAAACACACTCTCCTTTAGAGAAAAGAGCAGTCTTCTACTCTACTGTGTTTCCTGTGGGGTCCGAACAGTGAGCTTGCTCAGAACAAAGGAACTGTAGTTCCTACACCCATGGCCATATCTAGTTCAATTCTGCTTAGGAACCTGACCAGAGCAGTAGCTCCTCTTCAGTCCAATACACTGTAATTGCTGGGAACAGACGGGAGGGCTATTTGCACTGTGTATGACAATGGAAGCGCAATAGTGACTTTCCTTACCAGAAAACAACTCTTGCTCGTAGGACCAGAAACTGCATGTGATTCCACTCCATTTAGGACTGGGAAACAAACGCTAGCTCGCCTTACAAGAAACACACTCTCTTTTAGAGAAAAGAGCACTCTTCTACTCTACTGTGTTTCCTATGGGGTCCAAACAGTGAGCTTGTTCAGAACAAAAGAACTATGCTTCCTACACACGGACCATATCTAGTTCAACTCTGCTTAGTAAACTGACAAGAACAGTAGCTCCTATTCAGTAAAATACACTGTGCTTGCTGGGAACAGACCCGAGTGCTATTTGCACTGTGTATGGCATTTAGAGCACAATAGTGACTCTTCTTACTAGAAAACAACTCTTGCTCGTAGGACCAAAAACTGCATGTGACTCAACTCCATTTATAACTGGGAAACAACCGCGAGCTCGCCTTACAAGAATCATACTCTGCTTTAGAGAAAAAAGCACTCTTCTACTCTACTGTGTTTCCTATAGGTTCAGAACAGTGAGCTTGCTCAGAAAATAATAACAGTGCTTCCTAAACACACGTGCCATATCTAATTCAACTCTTCTTAGGAAAATGACAAGAACAGTAGCTCCTCTTCATTCCGATACACTGTACTTGCTGGGAACAGACGCGAGTGCTATTTGCACTGTGTATGGCAAAGGGAGCAGAATAGTGACTTTCCTTACCAGAAAACAACTCTTGCTCGTAGGACCAGAAACTGCATGTGATTCAACTCCATTTAGGACTGGGAAACAATGGCTAGCTCGCCTTACAAGAAACACAATCTGCTTTTGAGAAAAGAGCACTCTTCTGCACTACTGTGTTTCCTATAGGGCCAAAACAGTGAGCTTGCTCAGAACAAAAGAACTGTGCTTCCAACACACATGGCCATATTTAGTTCAATTCTGCTTATAAATCTGACAAGAACAGTAGATCCTCTTCAGTCCAATACACTGTACTTGCTGGGAACAGACGCCAGTGCTATTTGTTCTGTGTATGGCAATGGCAGCGCAATAGTGACTATTCATACCATAAAAAAACTCTTGCTCCTAGGACCAGAAACTGCATGTGATTCAAGTCCATTTAGGACTGGGAAACAAACGCTAGCTCTCCTTCAAGAAACACACTCTGCTTTTGAGAAAAGAGCACTATTCTACTCTACTGTGTTTCCTATAGGGCCAGAACAGTGAGCTTGCTCAGAAAAAAAGAACTGTGCTTCCTACCCAAACGGGACATATCTAGTTCAACTCTTCTTAGGAAACTGACAAGAACAGTAGCTCCTCTTCAGTCCAATACACTGTACTTGCTGGGAACAGACGGGAGGGCTATTTGCACTGTGTATGGCAATGGGAGCGCAATAGTGACTTTCCTTACCAGAAAACAACTCTTGCTCCTAGGACCAGAAACTGCATGTGATTCAACTCCATTTAGGACTGGGAAAGAAATGCTAGCTCGACTTACAACAAACACACTGCTTTAGAGAAAAGAGCACTCTTCTACTCTACTGTGTTTCCTATGGGGTCCAAACAGTGAGCTTGCTCAGAACAAAAGAACTGTGCTGCCTACACACATGGATCATATCTAGTTCAACTCTGCTTAGGAAACTGACAAGAACAGTAGATCCTCTTCAGTCCAATACACTGTACTTGCTGGGAACAGACGCGAGTGCTATTTGCACTGTGTATGACATTTAGAGCGCAATAGTGACTCTTCTTACCAGAAAACAACTCTTGCTTGTAGGACCAAAAACTGTCTGTGACTCAACTCCATTTAAGACTGGGAAAAAAATGCGAGCTGGCCTTACAAGAAACACACTCTGCTTTAGAGAAAAGAGCACTCTTCTACTCTACTGTGTTTCCTGTAGGGCCAGAACAATGAGCTTGCTCAGAACATAAGAACTGTGCTCCTACACACGGGCCATATCTAGTTACACTCTGCTTAGGAAACTGACAAGAACAGTAGATCCTCTTCATTCCGATACACTGTACTTTCTGGGAACAGATGCCAGTGCTATTTGTTCTGTTTATGGCAATGGGAGGGCAATAGTGACTATTCATACCATAAAAAAACTCTTGCTCCTAGGACCAGAAACTGCTTGTGATTCAAGTCCATTTAGGACTGGGAAACAAACGCTAGCTCTCCTTACAAGAAACACACTCTGCTTTAGAAAAAGAGCACTCTTCTACTCTACTGTGTTTCCTATAGGGCCAGAACAGTGAGCATGATCAGAACAAAAGAACTGTGCTTCCCACACACGGGCCATATCTAGTTCAACTCTGCTTAGGAAACTGACAAGAACAGTAGATCCTCTTCAGTCCAATACACTGTACTTGCTGGGAACAGACGCCAGTGCTATTTGCACTGTGTATGGCATTTGGAGCACAATAGTGACTCTTCTTACCAGAAAACAACTCTTGCTCATAGGACAAAAAACTGCATGTGACTCAACTCCATTTAGGACTGGAAAACAAACTCCAGCTCACTTTACAAGAAACACACTCTGCTTTAGAGAAAAGAGCACTCATATACTCTACTGTGTTTCCTGTAGGGCCAGAACAGTCAGCTTGCTCAGAACAAAAGAACTGTGCTTCCTACACACACGGGCCATATCTAGTTCAACTCTGCTTAGGAGACTGACAAGAACAGTAGCTCCTCTTCAGTTCGATACACTGTACTTGCTGAGAACAAACGCGAGTGCTATTTGCACTGTGTATGGCAATGGGAGCGCAATAGTGACTTTCCTTACCAGAAAACAACTCTTGCTCGTAGGACGAGAAACTGCATGTGATTCAACTCCATTTAGGACTGGGAAACTAATGCTAGCTCACCTTACATGAAACACACTCTGCTTTTGAGAAAAGAGCACTCTTCTACTCTACTGTGTTTCCTATGGGGTCCAAAGAGTGAGCTTGCTCAGAACAAAAGAACTGTGCTTCCTACACACACGGGCCATATCTAGTTCAACTCTGCTTAGGAAACAAACAAGAACAGTAGCTCCTCTTCAGTTGAATACACTCTACTTGCTTGGAACAGACGCGAGTGCTATTTGCACTGTGTATGGCAATTGGAGCACAATAGTGACTTGTCTTACCAGAAAACAACTCTTGCTCGTAGGACAAAAAACTGCATGTGACTCAACTCCATTTAGGACTGGGAAACAAACGCTAGCTCGACTTCCAAGAAACACACTCTGCTTTAGAGAAAAGAGCACTCTTCTACTCTACTGTGTTTCCTATGTGTTCCGAAAAGTGAGCTTGCTCAGAACACAAAAACTGTGCTTCCTACACACAGGGTCATATCTCGTTCAAGTCTGCTTAGGAACCTGACAAGAACAGTAGATTCTCTTCAGTCCAATACACTGTACTTGCTGGGAACAGACGCCAGTGCTATTTGTCCTGTGTAGGGCAATGGCAGTGCAATAGTGACTCTTCTTACCAGAAAAAAACTCTTGCTCGTAGGACCAGAAACTGCATGTGATTCAACTCCATTTAGGACTGGGAAACAAACTCTAGCTCGCTTTAAAAGAAACACACTCTGCTTTTGAGAAAAGAGCACTCTTCTACTCTACTGTGTTTCCTATAGGGCCAGAACAGTGAGCTTGCTCAGAAAAAAGGAACTGTACTTCCTAAACACACGGGCCATATCTAGTTCAACTCTGCTTAGGAAACTGAGAAGAACAGTAGCTCCTCTTCAGTCCAATACACTGTACTTACTGGGAACAGACGGGAGGGCTATTTGCACTGTGTATGGCAATGGGAGCGCAATAATGACTTTCCTTACCAGAAAACAACTCTTGCTCATAGGACCAGAAACTGCATGTGATTCCACTCCATTTAGGACTGGGACACAAACGCTAGCTCGCCTTACAAGAAACACACTCTGCTTTAGAGAAAAGAGCACTCTTCTACTCTACTGTGTTTCCTATGGGGTCCAAACAGTGAGCTTGCTCAGAACAAAAGAACTGTGCTTCCTACACACGAGGACCATATGTAGTTCAACTCTGCTTAGGAAACTGACAAGAACAGTAGCTCCTATTCAGTCCAATACACTGTACTTGCTGGGAAAAGACGCGAGTGCTATTTGCCATGTGTATGGCAATGGGAGCGCAATAGTGACTTTCCTTACCAGAAAACAACTCTTGTTCGTAGGACCAGAAACTGCATGAGATTCAACTCCATTTAGGACTGGGAAACAAACGCGAGCTCGCCTTACAAGAAACACACTCTGCTTTTGAGAAAAGAGCACTCTTCTACTCTACTGTGTTTCCTATGGGATCCGAACAGTGAGCTTGCTCAGAAAAAAGGAACTGTGCTTCCTACACACACGGCCATATCTAGTTCAATTCTGCTTAGGAACCTGACCAGAGCAGTAGCTCATATTCAGTCCAATACATTGTACTTGCTAGGAACAGACGCCAGTGCTATTTGTCCTGTATGTGGCAATGGCAGCGCAATAGTGACTATTCTTACCATAAAACAACTCTTGCTCGTAGGACCACACACTGCATGTGATTCCACTCCATTTAGGACTAGGAAACAAACGCTAGCTCGCCTTTCAAGAAACACACTCTGCTTTTGAGAAAAGGGCACTCTTCTACTCTACTGTGTTTCCTATGGTGTCCAAACAGTGTGCTTGGTCAGAACAAAAGAACTGTGCTTCCTACACACATGGACCATATCTAGTTCAACTCTGTTTAGGAAACTGACAAGAACAGTAGCTCCTATTCAGTCCAATACACTGTACTTGCTGGGAACAGACGCGAGTGCTATTTGCACTGTTTATGTCATTTAGAGCGCAATAGTGACTCTTCTTACCAGAAAACAACTCTTGCTCGTAGGACCAAAATCTGTCTGTAACTCAACTCCATTTAGGACTGGGAAACAAACGCGAGCTGGCCTTACAAGTAACACACTCTGCTTTAGAGAAAAGAGCACTCATATACTCTACTGTGTTTCCTGTAGGGCCAGAACAGTCAGCTTGCTCAGAACAAAAGAACTGTGCTTCCTACACACACGGGCCATATCTAGTTCAACTCTGCTTAGGAAACTGACAAGAAGCGTAGCTCCTCTTCAGTTCGATACACTGTACTTGCTGAGAACAGACGCGAGTGCTATTTGCACTGTGTATGGCAATGGGAGCGCAATAGTGACTTTCCTTACCAGAAAACAACTCTTGCTCGTAGGATCAGAAACTGCATGTGATTCAACTCCATTTAGGACTGGGAAACAAATGCTAGCTCGCCTTACATGAAACACACTCTGCTTTTGAGAAAAGAGCACTCTTCTACTCTACTGTGTTTCCTATGGGGTCCAAAGAGTGAGCTTGCTCAGAACAAAAGAACTGTGCTTCCTACACACGGGCCATATCTAGTTCAACTCTGCTTAGGAAACAAACAAGAACAGTAGCTCCACTTCAGTCGAATACACTGTACTTGCAGGGAACAGACGCGAGTGCTATTTGCACTGTGTATGGCAATTGGAGCACAATAGTGACTTGTCTTACCAGAAAACAACTCTTGCTCGTAGGACAAAAAACTGCATGTGACTCAACTCCATTTAGGACTGGGAAACAAACGCTAGCTCGACTTCCAAGAAACACACTCTGCTTTAGAGAAAAGAGCACTCTTCTACTCTACTGTATTTCCTATGTGTTCCGAAAAGTGAGCTTGCTCAGAACACAAAAACTGTGCTTCCTACACTCAGGGTCATATCTCGTTCAAGTCTGCTTAGGAACCTGACAAGAACAGTAGATCCTCTTCAGTCCAATACCCTGTACTTGCTGGGAACAGACGCCAGTGCTATGTGTCCTGTTTAGGGCAATGGCAGTGCAATAGTGACTCTTCTTACCAAAAAACAACTCTTGCTCGTAGGACCAGAAACTGCATGTGATTCAACTCCATTTAGGACTGGGAAACAAACTCTAGCTCGCTTTACAAGAAACACACTCTGCTTTTGAGAAAAGAGCACTCTTCTACTCTACTGTGTTTCCTATAGAGCCAGAACAGTGAGCTTGCTCAGAAAAAAGGAACTGTACTTCCTAAATCCATGGGCCATATCTAGTTCAACTCTGCTTAGGAAACTGAGAAGAACAGTAGCTCCTCTTCAGTCCAATACACTGTACTTGCTGGGAACAGACGGGAGGGCTATTTGCACTGTTTATGGCAATGGGAGCGCAATAGTGACTTTCCTTACCAGAAAACAACTCTTGCTCGTAGGACCAGAAACTGCATGTGATTCCACTCCATTTAGGACCGGGAAACAAACGCTAGCTCGCCTTACAAGAAACACACTCTCCTTTAGAGAAAAGAGCACTCTTCTACTCTACTGTGTTTCCTATGGTGTCCGAACAGTGAGCTTGCTCAGAACAAAGGAACTGTAGTTCCTACACACACGGCCATATCTAGTTCAATTCTGCTTAGGAACCTGACCAGAGCAGTAGCTCCTCTTCAGTCCAATACACTGTAATTGCTGGGAACAGACGGGAGGGCTATTTGCACTGTGTATGACAATGGGATCGCAATAGTGACTTTCCTTACCATAAAACAACTCTTGCTCATAGGACCACAAACTGCATGTGATTCCACTCCATTTAGGAATGGGAAACCAATGCTAGCTCTCCTTACAAGAAACACACTCTGCTTTTGAGAAAAGAGCACTCTTCTACTCTACTGTGTTTCCTATGAGGTCCAAACAGTGTGCTTGGTCAGAACAAAAGAACTGTGCTTCCTACACACATGGACCATATCTAGTTCAACTCTGCTTAGGGAACTGACAAGAACAGAAGATCCTCTTCAGTCCAATACACTGTACTTGCTGGGAACAGACACGAGTGCTATTTGCACTGTGTATGGCATTTGGAGCACAATAGTGACTCTTCTTACCAGAAAACAACTCTTGCTCGTAGGACCAAAAACTGCATGTGACTCAACTCTATTTAGGACTGGGAAACAAACGCGAGCTCGCCTTACAAGAAACACACTCTGCTTTAGAGAAAAGAGCACTCTTCTACTCTACTGTGTTTCCTATAGGGCCAGAACAGTGAGCTTGCTCAGAACATAATAACTCTGCTTCCTAAACACACGGGCCATATCTAGTTCAACTCTGCTTAGGAAACTGACAAGAACAGTAGCTCCTCTTCAGTCCGATACTCTGTACTTTCTGGAAACAGACGCCAGTGCTATTTGTTCTGTGTATGGCAATGGCAGGGCAATAGTGACTATTCATACCATAAAAAAACTCTTGCTCCTAGGACCAGAAACTGCATGTGATTCAAGTCCATTTAGGACTGGGAAACAAACGCTAGCTCTCCTTACAAGAAACACACTCTGCTTTAGAAAAAGAGCACTCTTCTTCTCTACTGTGTTTCCTATACGGCCAGAACAGTAAGCTTGCTCAGAACAAAAGAACTGTGCTTCCCACACACGGGCCATATCTAGTTCAACTCTGCTTAGGAAACTGACAAGAACAGTAGATCCTCTTCAGTCCAATACACTGTACTTGCTGGGAACAGACGCCAGTGCTATTTGCACTGTGTATGGCAATTGGAGCACAATAGTGACTCTTCTTACCAGAAAACAACGCTTGCTCATAGGACAAAAAACGGCATGTGACTCAACTCCATTTAGGACTGGAAAACAAACTCTAGCTCACTTTACAAGAAACACACTCTGCTTTAGAGAAAAGAGCACTCATATACTCTACTGTGTTTCCTGTAGGGCCAGAACAGTCAGCTTGCTCAGAACAAAAGAACTGTGCTTCCTACACACACGGCCATATCTAGTTCAATTCTGCTTAGGAACCTGACCAGAGCAGTAGATCCTCTTCAGTCCAATACACTGTACTTGCTGGGAACAGACGCCAGTGCTATTTGTCCTGTATATGGCAATGGCAGCGCAATAGTGACTATTCTTATCATAAAACAACTCTTGTTCGTAGGACCACAAACTGCATGTGATTCCACTCCATTTAGGACTGGGAAACAAACGCTAGCTCGCCTTACAAGAAACACACTCTGCTTTTGAGAAAAGAGCACTCTTCTACTCTACTGTGTTTCCTATGGTGTCCAAACAGTGATCTTGGTCAGAACAAAAGAACTGTGCTTTCTACACACATGGACCATATCTACTTCATCTCTGCTTAGGAAACTGACAAGAACAATAGCTCCTATTCATTCCAATAGACTGGACTTGCTAGGTCAGACGCGAGTGCTATTTGCACTGTGTATGGCATTTAGAGCGCAATAGTGACTCTTCTTACCAGAAAACAACTCTTGCTCGTAGGACCAAAAACTGTCTGAGACTCAACTCCATTTAGGACTAGGAAACAAACGCGAGCTGGCCTTACAAGAAACACACTCTGCTTTAGAGAAAAGAGCACTCATATACTCTACTGTGTTTCCTGTAGGGCCAGAACAGTCAGCTTGCTCAGAACAAAAGAACTGTGCTTCCTACACACACGGGCCATATCTAGTTCAACTCTGCTTAGGAAACTGACAAGAACAGTAGCTCCTCTTCAGTTCGATACACTGTACTTGCTGAGAACAAACGCGAGTGCTATTTGCACTGTGTATGGCAATGGGAGCGCAATAGTGACTTTCCTTACCAGAAAACAACTCTTGCTCGTAGGACCACAAACTGCATGTGATTCAACTCCATTTAGGACTGGGAAACTAATGCTAGCTCGCCTTACATGAAACACACTCTGCTTTTGAGAAAAGAGCACTCTTCTACTCTACTGTGTTTCCTATGGGGTCCAAAGAGTGAGCTTGCTCAGAACAAAAGAACTGTGCTTCCTACACACAAGGCCATATCTAGTTCAATTCTGCTTAGGAACCTGACCAGAGCAGTAGATCCTCTTCAGTCCAATACACTGTACTTGCTGGGAACAGACGCCAGTGCTATTTGTCCTGTGTATGGCAATGGCAGCACAATAGTGACTATTCTTATCATAAAACATCTCTTGCTCGTAGGACCACAAACTGCATGTGATTCCACTCCATTTAGGACTGGGAAACAAACGCTAGCTCGCCTTACAAGAAACACACTCTGCTTTTGAGAAAAGAGCACTCTTCTACTCTACTGTGTTTCCTATGGGGTCCAAACAGTGATCTTGGTCAGAACAAAAGAACTGTGCTTTCTACACACATGGACCATATCTACTTCAACTCTGCTTAGGAAACTGACAAGAACAATAGCTCCTATTCATTCCAATACACTGGACTTGCTAGGTCAGACGCGAGTGCTATTTGCACTGTGTATGGCATTTAGAGCGCAATAGTGACTCTTCTTACCAGAAAACAACTCTTGCTCGTAAGACCAAAAACTGTCTGAGACTCAACTCCATTTAGGACTAGGAAACAAACGCGAGCTGGCCTTACAAGAAACACACTCTGCTTTAGAGAAAAGAGCACTCATATACTCTACTGTGTTTCCTGTAGGGCCAGAACAGGGAGCTTGCTCAGAAAAAAAGAACTGTGCTTCCTACACACACGGGCCATATCCAGTTCAACTCTGCTTAGGAAACTGACAAGAACAGTAGCTCCTCTTCAGTTCGATACACTGTACTTGCTGAGAACAGACGCGAGTGCTATTTGCACTGTGTATGGCAATGGGAGCGCAATAGTGACTTTCCTTACCAGAAAACAACTCTTGCTTTTAGGACGAGAAACTGCATGTTATTCAACTCCATTTAGGACTGGGAAACAAATGCTAGCTCGCCTTACATGAAACACACTCTGCTTTTGAGAAAAGAGCACTCTTCTACTCTACTGTGTTTCCTATGGGGTCCGAACAGTGAGCTTGCTCAGAACAAAAGAACTGTGCTTTCTACACACCTGGGCCATATCTAGTTCAACTCTGCTTAGGAAACTGACAAGAACAATAGCTCCTCTTCCTTCCAATACACTGTACTTGCAAGGAACAGATGCGAGTGCTATTTGCACTGTGTATGGCAATTGGAGCACAATAGTGACTTGTCTTACCAGAAAACAACTCTTGCTCGTAGGACAAAAAACTGCATGTGACTCAACTCCATTTAGGACTAGGAAACAAACGCTAGCTCGACTTCCAAGAAACACAATCTGCTTTTGAGAAAAGAGCACTCTTCTTCTCTACTGTGTTTCCTATAGAGTCAGAAGAGTGAACTTGCTCAGAACATTAGAACTGTGCTTCATACACACATGGCCATATCTAGTTCAATTCTGCTTAGGAACCTGACAAGAACAGTATCTTCTCTTCAGTCTGATACACTGTACTTGTGGGGAACAGACGCGAGTGCTATTTGCACTGTGTATGTCATTGGAGCACAATAGTGACTCTTCTTACGAGAAAACAACTCTTGCTCGTAGGACAAAAAACTAGATGTGACTCAACTCCATTTAGGACTGGGAAACAAATGCTAGCTCGACTTACAAGAAACACACTCTGCTTTTGAAAAAAGAGCATGCTTCTAGTGTTTCCTATGGTGTCCGAACAGTGAGCTTGCTCAGAAATAAAGAACTGTGCTTCCTACACACACGGCCATATCTAGTTCAATTCTGCTTAGGAACCTGACAAGAACAGTAGATCCTCTTCAGTCCAATACACTGTACTTGCTGGGAACAGACGCCAGTGCTATTTGTCCTGTGTATGGCAATGGCAGCGCAATAGTGACTCTTCTTACCAGAAAACAACTCTTGCTCGTAGTACCAGAAACTGCATGGGATTCAACTCCATTTAGGACTGGGACACAAACGCTAGCTCGCCTTACAAGAAACACACTCTGCATTAGAGAAAAGAGCACTCTTCTACTCTACTGTGTTTCCTATGTGTTCCGAAGAGTGAGCTTGCTCAGAACAAGAGAACTGTGCTTCATACACACACGGCCATAACTAGTTCAATTCTGCTTAGGAACCTGACCAGAGCAGTAGATCCTCTTCAGTCCGATACACTGTACTTGCTGGGAACAGAAGCTAGTGCTATTTGTCCTGTATAAGCAATGGCAGCGCAATAGTGACTATTCTTACCATAAAACAACTCCTGCTCGTAGGGCCACAAACTGCATGTGATTCCACTCCATTTAGGACTGGGAAACAAACGCTAGTTCGCCTTACAAGAAAAACACTCTGCTTTTGAGAAAAGAGCACTCTTCTACTCTACTGTGTTTTCTATGGGGTCCAAACAGTGATCTTGGTCAGAACAAAAAACTGTGCTTCCTACACACATGGACCATATCTAGTTCAACTCTGCTTAGGAAACTGACAAGAACAGTAGCTCCTATTCAGTCCAATACACTGTACTTGCTGGGAACAGACGCCAGTGCTATTTGCACTGTGTATGGCATTTAGAGCACAATAGTGACTCTTCTTACCAGAAAACAACTCTTGTTCGTAGGACCAAAAACTGTCTGTGACTCAACTCCATTTAGGACTGGGAAACAAACGCGAGCTGGCCTTACAAGAAACACACTCTGCTTTAGAGAAAAGAGCACTCATATACTCTACTGTGTTTCCTGTAGGGCCAGAAAAGTGAGCTTGCTCAGAACAAAAGAACTGTGCTTCCTACACACACGGGCCATATCTAGTTCAACTCTGCTTAGGAAACTGACAAGAACAGTAGCTCCTCTTCAGTTCGATACACTGTACTTGCTGAGAACAGACGCGAGTGCTATTTGCACTGTGTATGGCATTGGGAGCACAATAGTGACTTGTCTTACCAGAAAACAACTCTTGCTCGTAGGACCAGAAACTGCATGTGATTCAACTCCATTTAGGACTGGGAAACAAATGCTAGCTCACCTTACATGAAACACACTCTGCTTTTGAGAAAAGAGCACTCTTCTACTCTACTGTGTTTCCTATGGGGTCCAAAGAGTGAGCTTGCTCAGATCAAAAGAACTGTGCTTCCTGCACACACGGGCCATATCTAGTTCAACTCTGCTTAGGAACCTGACAAGAACAGTAGCTCCTCTTCAGTCCGATACACTGTACTTGCTGGGAACAGACGTGAGAGCTATTTGAACTATGTATAGCAAGGGGAGAGCAATAGTGACTTTCCTTACCAGAAATCAACTCTTGCTCTTAGGACCAGAAACTGCATGTGATTCCACTCCATTTAGGAGTAGGAAACAAACGCTAGCTCGCCTTACAAGAAAAACAATCTGCTTTTGATTAAAGAGCACTCTTCTACTCTACTGTGTTTCCTATGGTGTCCGAACAGTGAGCTTGCTCAGAACAAAAGAACTGTGCCTCCTACACACACGGCCATATCTAGTTCAATTCTGCTTAGGAACCTGACAAGAACAGTAGCTCCTCTTCAGTCCAATACACTGTACTTGCTGGGAAGAGACGACAGTGCTATTTGTCCTGTGTATGGCAATGGCAGCGCAATAGTGACTCTTCTTACCATAAAACAACTCATGCTCTTAGGACTAGAAAATGCATGTGATTCAACTCCATTTAGGACTGGGAAACAAACGCTAGCTCGCCTTACAAGAAACACACACTGCTTTAGAGAAAAGAGCACTCTTCTACTCTACTGTGTTTCCTATAGGGCCAGAACAGTGAGCTTGCTCAAAACAAAAGAACTGTGCTTCCTACACACGGGCCATAACTAGTTCAACTCTGCTTAGGAAACTGACAAGAACAGTAGCTCCTGTTCAGTCCGATACAGACACGAGTGCTATTTGCACTGTGTATGGCAATGGGAGCACAATAGTGACTTTCCTTACCAGAAAACAACTCTTGCTCATACGACTAAAACTGCATGTGATTCAACTCCATTTAGGAATGGGAAACAAATGCTAGCTCGCCTTACAAGAAACACACTTTGCTTTTGAGAAAAGAGCACTCTTCTACTCTATTGTTTTTTCTATGTTGTCCGAACAGTGAGCTTGCTCAGAACAAAAGAACTGTGCTTCCTACACACATGGACCATATCTACTTCAACTCTGCTTAGGAAACTGACAAGAACAATAGCTCCTATTCAGTCCAACACACTGTACTTGCTGGGAACAGACGCGAGTGCTATTTGCACTGTGTATGGCATTTAGAGCGCAATAGTGACTCTTTTTACCAGAAAACAACTCTTGTTCGTAGGACCAAAAACTGTCTGAGACTCAACTCCATTTAGGACTAGGAAACAAACGCGAGCTGGCCTTACAAGAAACACACTCTGCTTTAGAGAAAAGAGCACTCATATACTCTACTGTGTTTCCTGTAGGGCCAGAACAGTCAGCTTGCTCAGAACAAAAGAACTGTGCTTCCTACACACACGGGCCATATCTAGTTCAACTCTGCTTAGGAAACTGACAAGAACAGTAGCTCCTCTTCAGTTCGATACACTGTACTTGCTGAGAACAAACGCGAGTGCTATTTGCACTGTGTATGGCAATGGGAGCGCAATAGTGACTTTCCTTACCAGAAAACAACTCTTGCTCGTAGGACCACAAACTGCATGTGATTCAACTCCATTTAGGACTGGGAAACTAATGCTAGCTCGCCTTACATGAAACACACTCTGCTTTTGAGAAAAGAGCACTCTTCTACTCTACTGTGTTTCCTATGGGGTCCAAAGAGTGAGCTTGCTCAGAACAAAAGAACTGTGCTTCCTACACACACGGCCATATCTAGTTCAATTCTGCTTAGGAACCTGACCAGAGCAGTAGATCCTCTTCAGTCCAATACACTGTACTTGCTGGGAACAGACGCCAGTGCTATTTGTCCTGTGTATGGCAATGGCAGCGCAATAGTGACTATTCTTATCATAAAACATCTCTTGCTCGTAGGACCACAAACTGCATGTGATTCCACTCCATTTAGGACTGGGAAACAAACGCTAGCTCGCCTTACAAGAAACACACTCTGCTTTTGAGAAAAGAGCACTCTTCTACTCTACTGTGTTTCCTATGGGGTCCAAACAGTGATCTTGGTCAGAACAAAAGAACTGTGCTTTCTACACACATGGACCATATCTACTTCAACTCTGCTTAGGAAACTGACAAGAACAATAGCTCCTATTCATTCCAATACACTGGACTTGCTAGGTCAGACGCGAGTGCTATTTGCACTGTGTATGGCATTTAGAGCGCAATAGTGACTCTTCTTACCAGAAAACAACTCTTGCTCGTAAGACCAAAAACTGTCTGAGACTCAACTCCATTTAGGACTAGGAAACAAACGCGAGCTGGCCTTACAAGAAACACACTCTGCTTTAGAGAAAAGAGCACTCATATACTCTACTGTGTTTCCTGTAGGGCCAGAACAGGGAGCTTGCTCAGAAAAAAAGAACTGTGCTTCCTACACACACGGGCCATATCCAGTTCAACTCTGCTTAGGAAACTGACAAGAACAGTAGCTCCTCTTCAGTTCGATACACTGTACTTGCTGAGAACAGACGCGAGTGCTATTTGCACTGTGTATGGCAATGGGAGCGCAATAGTGACTTTCCTTACCAGAAAACAACTCTTGCTCTTAGGACGAGAAACTGCATGTTATTCAACTCCATTTAGGACTGGGAAACAAATGCTAGCTCGCCTTACATGAAACACACTCTGCTTTTGAGAAAAGAGCACTCTTCTACTCTACTGTGTTTCCTATGGGGTCCGAACAGTGAGCTTGCTCAGAACAAAAGAACTGTGCTTTCTACACACCTGGGCCATATCTAGTTCAACTCTGCTTAGGAAACTGACAAGAACAATAGCTCCTCTTCCTTCCAATACACTGTACTTGCAAGGAACAGATGCGAGTGCTATTTGCACTGTGTATGGCAATTGGAGCACAATAGTGACTTGTCTTACCAGAAAACAACTCTTGCTCGTAGGACAAAAAACTGCATGTGACTCAACTCCATTTAGGACTAGGAAACAAACGCTAGCTCGACTTCCAAGAAACACAATCTGCTTTTGAGAAAAGAGCACTCTTCTTCTCTACTGTGTTTCCTATAGAGTCAGAAGAGTGAACTTGCTCAGAACATTAGAACTGTGCTTCATACACACATGGCCATATCTAGTTCAATTCTGCTTAGGAACCTGACAAGAACAGTATCTTCTCTTCAGTCTGATACACTGTACTTGTGGGGAACAGACGCGAGTGCTATTTGCACTGTGTATGTCATTGGAGCACAATAGTGACTCTTCTTACGAGAAAACAACTCTTGCTCGTAGGACAAAAAACTAGATGTGACTCAACTCCATTTAGGACTGGGAAACAAATGCTAGCTCGACTTACAAGAAACACACTCTGCTTTTGAAAAAAGAGCATGCTTCTACTCTACTGTGTTTCCTATGGTGTCCGAACAGTGAGCTTGCTCAGAAATAAAGAACTGTGCTTCCTACACACACGGCCATATCTAGTTCAATTCTGCTTAGGAACCTGACAAGAACAGTAGATCCTCTTCAGTCCAATACACTGTACTTGCTGGGAACAGACGCCAGTGCTATTTGTCCTGTGTATGGCAATGGCAGCGCAATAGTGACTCTTCTTACCAGAAAACAACTCTTGCTCGTAGTACCAGAAACTGCATGGGATTCAACTCCATTTAGGACTGGGACACAAACGCTAGCTCGCCTTACAAGAAACACACTCTGCATTAGAGAAAAGAGCACTCTTCTACTCTACTGTGTTTCCTATGTGTTCCGAAGAGTGAGCTTGCTCAGAACAAGAGAACTGTGCTTCATACACACACGGCCATAACTAGTTCAATTCTGCTTATGAACCTGACCAGAGCAGTAGATCCTCTTCAGTCCGATACACTGTACTTGCTGGGAACAGAAGCTAGTGCTATTTGTCCTGTATAAGCAATGGCAGCGCAATAGTGACTATTTTTACCATAAAACAACTCCTGCTCGTAGGGCCACAAACTGCATGTGATTCCACTCCATTTAGGACTGGGAAACAAACGCTAGTTCGCCTTACAAGAAAAACACTCTGCTTTTGAGAAAAGAGCACTCTTCTACTCTACTGTGTTTCCTATGGGGTCCAAACAGTGATCTTGGTCAGAACAAAAAACTGTGCTTCCTACACACATGGACCATATCTACTTCAACTCTGCTTAGGAAACTGACAAGAACAGTAGCTCCTATTCAGTCCAATACACTGTACTTGCTGGGAACAGACGCCAGTGCTATTTGCACTGTGTATGGCATTTAGAGCGCAATAGTGACTCTTCTTACCAGAAAACAACTCTTGTTCGTAGGACCAAAAACTGTCTGTGACTCAACTCCATTTAGGACTGGGAAACAAACGCGAGCTGGCCTTACAAGAAACACACTCTGCTTTAGAGAAAAGAGCACTCATATACTCTACTGTGTTTCCTGTAGGGCCAGAAAAGTGAGCTTGCTCAGAACAAAAGAACTGTGCTTCCTACACACACGGGCCATATCTAGTTCAACTCTGCTTAGGAAACTGACAAGAACAGTAGCTCCTCTTCAGTTCGATACACTGTACTTGCTGAGAACAGACGCGAGTGCTATTTGCACTGTGTATGGCATTGGGAGCACAATAGTGACTTGTCTTACCAGAAAACAACTCTTGCTCGTAGGACCAGAAACTGCATGTGATTCAACTCCATTTAGGACTGGGAAACAAATGCTAGCTCACCTTACATGAAACACACTCTGCTTTTGAGAAAAGAGCACTCTTCTACTCTACTGTGTTTCCTATGGGGTCCAAAGAGTGAGCTTGCTCAGATCAAAAGAACTGTGCTTCCTGCACACACGGGCCATATCTAGTTCAACTCTGCTTAGGAACCTGACAAGAACAGTAGCTCCTCTTCAGTCCAATACACTGTACTTGCTGGGAACAGACGTGAGAACTATTTGAACTATGTATAGCAAGGGGAGAGCAATAGTGACTTTCCTTACCAGAAATCAACTCTTGCTCTTAGGACCAGAAACTGCATGTGATTCCACTCCATTTAGGAATAGGAAACAAACGCTAGCTCGCCTTACAAGAAAAACAATCTGCTTTTGATTAAAGAGCACTCTTCTACTCTACTGTGTTTCCTATGGTGTCCGAACAGTGAGCTTGCTCAGAACAAAAGAACTGTGCCTCCTACACACACGGCCATATCTAGTTCAATTCTGCTTAGGAACCTGACAAGAACAGTAGCTCCTCTTCAGTCCAATACACTGTACTTGCTGGGAAGAGACGACAGTGCTATTTGTCCTGTGTATGGCAATGGCAGCGCAATAGTGACTCTTCTTACCATAAAACAACTCATGCTCTTAGGACTAGAAAATGCATGTGATTCAACTCCATTTAGGACTGGGAAACAAACGCTAGCTCGCCTTACAAGAAACACACACTGCTTTAGAGAAAAGAGCACTCTTCTACTCTACTGTGTTTCCTATAGGGCCAGAACAGTGAGCTTGCTCAAAACAAAAGAACTGTGCTTCCTACACACGGGCCATAACTAGTTCAACTCTGCTTAGGAAACTGACAAGAACAGTAGCTCCTGTTCAGTCCGATACAGACACGAGTGCTATTTGCACTGTGTATGGCAATGGGAGCACAATAGTGACTTTCCTTACCAGAAAACAACTCTTGCTCATACGACTAAAACTGCATGTGATTCAACTCCATTTAGGAATGGGAAACAAATGCTAGCTCGCCTTACAAGAAACACACTTTGCTTTTGAGAAAAGAGCACTCTTCTACTCTATTGTTTTTTCTATGTTGTCCGAACAGTGAGCTTGCTCAGAACAAAAGAACTGTGCTTCCTACACACACGGGCCATATCTAGTTCAACTCTGCTTAGGAAACTGACAAGAACAATAGCTCCTATTCAGTCCAATACACTGTACTTGCTGGGAACAGACGCGAGTGCTATTTGCACTGTGTATGGCATTTAGAGCGCAATAGTGACTCTTCTTACCAGAAAACAACTCTTGTTCGTAGGACCAAAAACTGTCTGTGACTCAACTCCATTTAGGACTGGGAAACAAACGCGAGCTGGCCTTACAAGAAACACAATCTGCTTTAGAGAAAAGAGCACTCATATACTCTACTGTGTTTCCTGTAGGGCCAGAAAAGTGAGCTTGCTCAGAACAAAAGAACTGTGCTTCCTACACACACGGGCCATATCTAGTTCAACTCTGCTTAGGAAACTGACAAGAACAGTAGCTCCTCTTCAGTTCGATACACTGTACTTGCTGAGAACAGACGCGAGTGCTATTTGCACTGTGTATGGCAATGGGAGCACAATAGTGACTTGTCTTACCAGAAAACAACTCTTGCTCGTGGGACCAGAAACTGCATGTGATTCAACTCCATTTAGGACTGGGAAACAAATGCTAGCTCGCCTTACATGAAACACACTCTGCTTTTGAGAAAAGAGCACTCTTCTACTCTACTGTGTTTCCTATGGGGTCCAAAGAGTGAGCTTGCTCAGATCAAAAGAACTGTGCTTCCTGCACACACGGGCCATATCTAGTTCAACTCTGCTTAGGAAACAAACAAGAACAGTAGCTCCTCTTCAGTCGAATACACTGTATTTGCGGGGAACAGACGCGAGTGCTATTTGCACTGTGTATGGCAATTGGAGCACAATAGTGACTTGTCTTACCAGAAAACAACTCTTGCTCGTAGGACAAAAAACTGCATGTGACTCAACTCCATTTAGGACTGGGAAACTAACGCTAGCTCGACTTCCAAGAAAAACACTCTGCTTTAGAGAAAAGAGCACTCTTCTACTCTACTGTGTTTCCTATGTGTTCTGAAAAGTGAGCTTGCTCAGAACAAAAAAACTGTGCTTCCTACACACGGGCCATATCTAGTTCCACTCTGCTTAGGAAACTGACAAGAACAGTAGCTCCTCTTCAGTCCGATACACTGTACTTGCTGGGAACAGACACAAGAGCTATTTGCACTATGTATGGCAAGGGGAGCACAATAGTGACTTTCCTTACCAGAAATCAACTCTTGCTCTTAGGACCAGAAACTGCATGTGATTCAACTCCATTTAGGACTGGGAAACAAACGCTAGCTCGCCTTACAAGAAACACACTCTGCATTTGAGAAAAGAGCACTCTTCTACTCTACTGTGTTTCCTATGGTGTCCGAACAGTGAGCTTGCTCAGAAAAAAAGAACTGTGCTTCCTACACACACGGCCATATCTAGTTCAATTCTGCTTAGGAACCTGACAAGAACAGCAGATCCTCTTCAGTCCAATACACTGTACTTGCTGGGAACAGACGCCAGTGCTATTTGTCCTGTGTATGGCAATGGCAGCGCAATAGTGACTTTTCTTAACAGAAAACCACTCTTGCTCGTAGGACCAGAAACTGCATGTGATTCAACTCCATTTAGGACTGGGAAACAAACGCTAGCTCGCCTTACAAGAAACACACATTGCTTTAGAGAAAAGAGCACTCTTCTACTCTACTGTGTTTTCTATAGGGCCAGAACAGTGAGCTTGCTCAGAACAAAATAAGTGTGCTTAATACACACGGGCCATAACTAGTTCAACTCTGCTTAGGAAACTGACACGAACAGTAGCTCCTCTTCAGTCCGATACAGACACTAGTGCTATTTGCACTGTGTATGGCAATGGGAGCGCAATAGTGACTTTCCTTACCAGAAAACAACTCTTGTTCAAAGGACCAGAAACTGCATGTGTTTCAACTCCATTTAGGACTGGGAAACAAGTGCTAGCTCGCCTTACATGAAACACACTCTGCTTTTGAGAAAAGAGCACTCTTCTACTCTACTGTGTTTCCTATGTGTTCCGAAAAGTGAGCTTGCTCAGAACAAAAAAACTGTGCTTCCTACACACAAGGCCATATCTAGTTCAAGTCTGCTCAGGAACCTGACAAGAACAGTAGATCCTCTTCAGTCCAATACACTGTACTTGCTGGGAACAGACGCCAGTGCTATTTGTCCTGTGTATGGCAATGGCAGCGCAATAGTGACTCTTCTTACCAGAAAACAACTCTTGCTCGTAGGACCAGAAACTGCATGTGATTCAACTCCATTTAGGACTGGGAAACAAATGCTAGCTCGCCTTACATGAAACACACTCTGCTTTTGAGAAAAGAGCACTCTTCTACTCTACTGTGTTTCCCATGGGGTCCGAACAGTGAGCTTGCTCAGAACGAAAGAACTGTGCTTCCTACACACGGGCCATATCTAGTTCAACTCTGCTTAGGAAACTGACAAGAAGAGTAGCTCCTCTTCAGTCCAATACACTTTACTTGCAGGGAACAGACGCGAGTGCTATTTGCACTGTGTATGGCAATTGGAGCACAATAGTGACTCGTCTTACCAGAAAACAACTCTTGCTAGTAGGACAAAAAACTGCATGTGACTCAATTCCATTTAGGACTGGGAAACAAACGCTAGCTCGCATTACAAGAAACACACTCTGCTTTAGAGAAAAGAGCACTCTTCTACTCTACTGTGTTTCCTATGGTGTCCAAACAGTGAGCTTGCTCAGAACAAGAGAACTGTGCTTCCTACACACACGGACCATATCTAGTTCAACTCTGCTTAGGAAACTGACAAGAACAGTAGCTCCTATTCAGTCCAATACTCTGTACTTGCTGGGAAAAGACGCGAGTGCTATTTGCCTTGTGTAGGGCAATGGGAGCACAATAGTGACTTTCCTTACCAGAAAAAAACTTTTGTTCGTAGGACCAGAAACTGCATGTGATTCAATTCCAATTAGGACTAGGAAACAAACGCTAGCTCGCCTTACAATAACACACTCTGCTTTTGAGAAAAGAGCACTCTTCTACTCTACTGTGATTCCCATAGGGCCAGAACAGTGAGCTTGCTCAGAACATAAGAACGGTGCTTCCTACACACACGGGCCATATCTAGTTCAACTCTGCTTAGGAAACTGACAAGAACAGTAGCTCCTCTTCATTCGAATACACTGTACGTGCTGGAACAGACGCGAGGGCTATTTGCACTGTTCATGGCAAAGGGAGCACAATGGTGACTCTTCTTACCAGAAAACAACTCTTGCTCGTAGGACCAAAAACTGCATTTGATTCAACTCCATTTAGGACTGAGAAACAAACGCTAGCTCACCTTACAAAAAACACACTCTGCTTTTAAGAAAAGAGCACTTTTCTACTCTACATTGTTTCCTAGAGGGCCAGAACAATGAGCTTGCTCAGAACAAAAGAACTGTGCTTCCTACACTTACGGGCCATATCTAGTTCAACTCTGCTTAGGAACCTGCCAAGAACAGTAGATCCTCTTCAGTCAAATGCACTTTACTTGCTGGGAACAGAAGCGAGTGCTATTTGCACTGTGTATGGCAATGGGAGCGCAAAAGTGACTTTCCTTACCAGAAAACAACTCTTGCTTTTAGGACCAGAAATACATGTGATTCAACTCCATTTAAGACTGGGAAATAAACGCTAGCTCGCCTTACAAGAAACACGCTCTGCTTTTGAGAACAGAGCACTATTCTACTCTACTGTGTTTCCTATGGGGTCCAAACAGTGAGCTTGCTCAGAACAAAAGAACTGTGCTTCCTACACACACGGGTCATATCTAGTTCAACTCTGCTTAGGAAACTGACAAGAACAGTAGCTCCTCTTCAGTCCAATACACTGTACTTCCTGGGAACAGACGCGAGTGCTCTTTGCACTGTGTATGACAATGGGAGCGCAATAGTGACTTTCCTTACCAGAAAACAACTCTTGCTCGTAGGACCTGAAACTGCATGTGATTCAAGTCCATTTAAGACTGGGAAACAAACGCTAGCTCGCCTTACAAGAAACACACTTTGCTTTTGAGGAAAGAGCACTCTTCTACTCTTCTGTGTTTCCTATAGGGCCAGAACAGTGAGCTTGCTGAGTAGAAAGGAACTGTGCTTCCTACACACATGGGCCATATCTAGTTCAACTCTGCTTAGGAACCTGACAAGAACAGTAGATCCTCTTCAGTCCAATACACTGAACATGCAGGGAACAGACGCCAGTGCTATTTGCCCTATGTATGACAATTGGAGCGCAAAAGTGACTCTTATTACCAGAAAAAACTCTTGCTCATAGGACCAGAAACTGCATGTGATTCAACTCCATTTAGGACTGGGAAACAAACGCTAGCTCTCCTTACAAGAAACACACTCTGCTTTTGAGAAAAAAGCACTCTTCTACACTACTGTGTTTCCTATAGGGCCAGAATAGTGAGCTTGCTCAGAACAAAAGAACTGTGCTTCCAACACACACGGCCATATCTAGTTCAATTCTGCTTACGAAATTGACAACAACAGTAGATCCTCTTCAGTCCAATTCACTGTACATGCTGGGAACAGACGCCAGTGCTATTTGCCCTGTGTATGACAATGGGAGCGCAATAGTGACTCTTCTTAACAGAAAACAACTCTTGCTCGTAGGACCGCAAACTGCATGTGATTCAACTCCATTTAGGAGAGGGAAACAAACTCTAGCTCGCCTTACAAGAAACACACTATGCTTTTGAGAAAAGAGCACTCTTCTACTCTACTGTGTATCCTTTAGGGCCAGAATAGTGAGCTTGCTCAGAACAAAAGAACTGTGCTTCCTACACACACGGCCATATCTAGTTCAACTCTGCTTAGGAAACTGACAAGAACAGTAGCTCCTCTTCAGTCCAATACACTGTACTTGCTGGGAACAGACTCCAGTGCTATTTGCCCTGTGTATGACAATGGGAGCACAAGTGTGACTCTTCTTACCAGAAAACAACTCTTGCTCGTAGGACCAGAAACTGCATGTGATTCAACTCCATTTAGGACTGGGAAACAAACGCTAGCTAGCCTTACCAGAAACACACTCTGCTTTGAGAAAAGAGCACTCTTCTACTCTACTGTTTTTCCTATGGGGTCCAAACAGAGAACTTGCTCAGAACAAAAGAACTGTCCTTCCTACACCCTGGCCATATCTACTTCAACTCTGCTTATGAAACTGACAGGAACAGTAGCTCCTCTTCAGTCCAATACACTGTACTTGCTGGGAACAGATGCGCGTGCTATTTGCAATGTGTATGGCAATGGGAGCTGAATAGTGACTTTCCTTACCAGAAAGCAACTCTTGCTCATAGAACCAAAAACTGCATGTGATTCAACTCCATTTAGGACTGGGAAACAAACGCTAGCTCGCCTTACAAGTAGCACACTCTGCTTTTGAGGAAGGAACACTCATCTACTCTACTGTATTTCCTTTAGGGCCAGAATAGTGAGCTTGCTCAGAACAAAAGAACTGTGCTTCCTACACACACGGCCATATCTAGTTCAACTCTGCTTATGAAACTGACAAGTACAGTAGAACCTCCTCAGTCCAATACAGTGTACTTGCTGGGAACAGACGCGAGTGCTATTTGCACTGTGAACAGCAATGGGAGCACAATAGTGATTCTTCTTACCAGAAAACAACTCTTGCTCTAAGGACCAGAAACTGCATGTTATTCAACTCCACTTAGGACTGGGAAACAAACGCTAGCTCGCCTTACAAGAAACACGCTCTGCTTTTGAGAAAAGTGCACACTTCTACTCTACTGTGTTTCCTATGGGGTACGAACAGTGAGCTTGCTCAGAACAAAAGAACTGTGCTTCCTACACACACGCACCATATCTAGTTCAACTCTGCTTAGGAAACTGACAAGATCAGTAGCTCCTCTTCAGTCCAATACACTGTACTTGCTGGTAACAGACGCCAGTGCTTTTGCACTGTGTATGACAATGGGAGCGCAATAGTGACTCTTCTTACCACAAAACAATTCTTGCTTGTAGGAACAGAAACCGCATGTGATTCAACTCCATTTAGGACTGGGAAACAAACGCTAGCTTGCCTTACAAGAAACACACTCTGCTTTTGAGAAAAGAGCACTCTTCTACTCTACTGTGTTTCCTATAGGGCCAGAATAGTGAGCATGCTCAGAACAAAAGAACTGTGCTTCCTACACACACGGGCCATATCTAGTTCAATTCTGCTTAGGAAACTGACAAGAGCGTAGAACCTCTTCAGTCTAATACACTGTACTTGATGGGAACATTCGCCAGTGCTATTTGCCCTGTGTATGACAATGGGAGCACAATAGAGACTCTTCTTACCAGAAAACAACTCTTGCTCGTAGGACCAGAAACTGCATGTGATTAAACTCCATTAAGGACTGGGAAACAAACGCTAGCTCGCCTTACAAGAAACACACTCTGCTTTTGAGAAAAGAGCACTCTTCTACTCTACTGTGTTTCCTGTAGGGCCAGAATAATGAGCATGCTCAGAACAAAAGAACTGTGCTTCCTACACACACGGGCCATATCTAGTTCAATTCTGCTTAGGAAACTGACAAGAGCAGTAGAACCTCTTCAGTCTAATACACTGTACATGCTGGGAACATACGCCAGTGCTATTTGCCCTGTGTATGACAATGGGAGCACAATAGAGACTCTTCTTACCAGAAAACAACTCTTGCTCGTAGGACCAGAAACTGCATGTGATTCAACTCCATTTAGGACTGGGAAACAAATGCTAGCTCGCCTTACAAGAAACACACTTTGCTTTTGAGAAAAGAGCACTCTTCTACTCTACTGTTTTTTCTATGGGGTCCGAACAGTGAGCTTGCTCAGAACAAAAGAACTGTGCTTCCTACACACACAGGCCATATCTAGTTCAACTCTGCTTAGGAAACTGACAAGAACAGTAGCTCCTCTTCAGTCCAATACACTGTACTTGCTGGAACAGACGCGAGGGCTATTTGCACTGTGTATGGCAAAGGGAGCACAATGGTGACTCTTCCTACCAGAAAACAACTCTTGCTCATAGGACCAAAAACTGCATTTGATTCAACTCCATTTAGGACTGAGAAACAAACGCTAGCTCACCTTACAAAAAACACACTCTGCTTTTGAGAAAAGAGCACTTTTCTACTCTACTTTGTTTCCTAGAGGGCCAGAACAGTGAGCTTGCTCAGAACAAAAGAACTGTGCTTCCTACACTTACGGGCCATATCTAGTTCAACTCTGCTTAGGAACCTGCCAAGAACAGTAGATCCTCTTCAGTCAAATACACTTTACTTGCTGGGAACAGACGCGAGTGCTATTTGCACTGTGTATGGCAATGGGAGCTCAAAAGTGACTTTCCTTACCAGAAAACAACTCTTGCTTTTAGGACCAGAAATGCATGTGACTCAACTCAATTTAAGACTGGGAAATAAACGCTAGCTCGCCTTACAAGAAACACGCTCTGCTTTTGAAAACAGAGCACTATTCTTCTCTACTGGGTTTCCTATGCGTTCCAAACAGTGAGCTTGCTCAGAACAAAAGAACTGTGCTTCCTACACACATGGACCATATCTAGTTCATCTCTGCTTAGGAAACTGACAAGAACAGTAGCTCCTCTTCAGACCAATACACTGTAATTGCTGGGAACAGACGCGAGTGCTATTTGCACTGTGTATGGCAATGGGAGCGCAATAGTGACTTTCCTTACCAGAAAACAACTCTTGCTCGTAGGACCTGAAATTGCATGTGATTCAACTCCATTTAGGACTGGGAAACAAACTCTAGCTCGTTTTACAAGAAACACACTCTGCTTTTGAGAAAAGAGCACTCTTCTACTCTACTGTGTTTCCTATAGGGCCAGAACAGTGAGCTTGCTCATAACAAAAGAACTGAGCTTCCTACACACGTGCCATATCTAGTTCAACTCTGCTTAGGAAACTGACAAGAACAGTAGCACCTCTTCAGTCCGATACACTGTACTTGCTGGGAACAGACGCGAGTGCTATTTGTACTGTGTATGTCAATGGGAGCGCAATAGTGACTTTCCTTACCAGAAAACAACTCTTCCTCGTAAGACCAGAAACTGCATGAGATTCAACTCCATTTACGACTGGGAAACAAACGCTAGCTCGCCTTACAAGAAACACACTCTGCTTTTGAGAAAAGAGCACTCTTCTATTCTACTGTGTTTCCTATGGGGTCCGAAAAGTGAGCTTGCTCAGAACAAAAGAACTGTGCTTCCTACACACACCGACCATATCTAGTTCAACTCTGCTTATGAAACTGACAAGAACAGTAGATCCTCTTCCGTCCAATACACTGTACTTGCTGGGAAAAGACGGGAGGGCTATTTGCACTGTTTATGGCAATGGGAGTGCAATATTGACTTTCCTTACCAGAAAACAACTCTTGCTCCTAGGACCAGAAACTGCATGTGATTCCACTCCATTTAGGAATGGGAAAAAAACGCTAGCTCGCCTTAAAAGAAACACACTCTGCTTTTGAGAAAAAAGCACTCTTCTACTCTACTGTGTTTCCTATGGGGTCCAATCAGTGAGCTTGCTCAGAACAAAAATACTGTGCTTCCTACACTCACGGCCATATCTAGTTCAAGTCTGCTTAGGAACCTGACAAGAACAGTAGATCCTCTTCAGCCCAATACACTGTACTTGCTGCGAACAGATGCCAGTGCTATTTGTCCTGTGTATGGCAATGGCAGCGCAATAGTGACTCTTCTTACCAGAAAACAACTCTTGCTCAAAGTACCAGAAACTGCATGGGATTCAACTCCATTTAGGACTGGGACACAAACACTAGCTCGCCTTACAAGAAACACACTCTGCTTTAGAGAAAAGAGCACTCTTCTACTCTACTGTGTTTCCTATGTGTTCCGAACAGTGAGCTTGCTCAGAACAAAAGAACTGTGCTTCCTACACACACGGCCATAACTAGTTCAATTCTGCTTAGGAACCTGACCAGAGCAGTAGATCCTCTTCAGTCCGATACACTGTACTTGCTGGGAACAGACGCCAGTGCTATTTGTCCTGTATATGGCAATGGCAGCGCAATAGTGACTATTCTTACCATAAAACAACTCTTGCTCGTATGACCAAAACTGCATGTGATTCCACTCCATTTAGGACTGGGAAACAAACGCTAGCTCGCCTTACAAGAAACACACTCTGCTTTTGAGAATAGAGCACTCTTCTACTCTACTGTGTTTCCTATGGGGTCCAAACAGTGAGCTTGCTAGGAACAAAAGAACTGTGCTTCCTACACACATGGTCCATATCTAGTTCAACTCTGCTTAGGAAACTGACAAGAACAGTAGCTCCTATTCATTCCAATACACTGTACTTGCTGGGAAAAGACGCGAGTGCTCTTTGCCCTGTGTATGGCAATGTGAGCGCAATAGTGACTTTCCTTACCAGAAAACAACTCTTATTCGTAGGACCAAAAACTGTCTGTGACTCAACTCCATTTAGGCCTGGGAAACAAACGCGAGCTGGCCTTACAAGAAACACACTCTGCTTTAGAGAAAAGAGCACTCATCTACTCTACTGTGTTTCCTGTAGGGCCAGAACAGTGAGCTTGCTCAGAACAAAAGAACTGTGCTTCCTACACACACGGGCCATATCTAGTTCAACTCTGCTTAGGAAACTGACAAGAACAGTAGCTCCTCTTCAGTTCGATACACTGTACTTGCTGAGAACAGACGCGAGTGCTATTTGCACTGTGTATGGCAAAGGGAGCACAATAGTGACTTTCCTTACCAGAAAACAACTCTTGCTCGTAGGACGAGAAACTGCATGTGATTCAACTCCATTTAGGACTGGGAAACAAATGCTAGCTCGCCTTACATGAAACACACTCTGCTTTTGAGAAAAGTGCACTCTTCTACTCTACTGTGTTTCCTATGGGGTCCAAACAGTGAGCTTGCTCAGAACAAAAGAACTGTGCTTCCTACACACACGGGCCATATCTAGTTCAACTCTGCTTAGGAAAAAAACAAGAACAGTAGCTCCTCTTCAGTCCAATACACTGTACTTGCGGGGAACAGACGCGAGTGCTATTTGCACTGTGTATGGCAATTGGAGCACAATAGTGACTTGTCTTACCAGAAAACAACTCTTTCTTGTAGGAAAAAAAAACTGCATGTGACTCAACTCCATTTAGGACTGGGAAACAAACGCTTACTCGACTTCCAAGAAACACACTCTGCTTTTGAGAAAAGAGCACTCTTCTACTCTACTGTGTTTCCCATGTGTTCCGAAAAGTGAGCTTGCTCAGAACAAAAAAATTTTGCTTCCTACACACACCGCCATATCTCGTTCAAGTCTGCTTAGGAACCTGACAAGAACAGTAGATCCTCTTCAGTCCAATACACTGTACTTGCTGGGAACAGACGCCAGTGCTATTTGTCCTGTTTAGGGCAATGGCAGCGCAATAGTGACTCTTCTTACCAGAAAACAACTCTTGCTCGTAGGACTAGAAACTGCATGTGATTCAACTCCATTTAGGACTAGGAAACAAACGCTAGCTCGCCTTACAAAAACACACTCTGCTTTTGAGAAAAGAGCACTCTTCTACTGTACTGTGTTTCCTATAGGGCCAGAACAGTGAGCTTGCTCAGAACATAAGAACTGTGCCTCCTACACACGGGCCATATCTATTTCCACTCTACTTAGGAAACTGACAAGAACAGTAGCTCCTCTTCAGTCCGATACACTGTACTTGCTGGGAACAGATGCCAGTGCTATTTGTCCTGTGTATGGCAATGGCAGCGCAATAGTGACTACTCTTACCATAAAACAACTCTTGCTCGTAGGACCAAAAACTGCATGTGATTCCACTCCATTTAGGACTGGGAAACAAACGCTAGGTCGCCTTACAAGAAACACACTCTGCTTTTGAGAAAAGAGCACTCTTCTACTCTACTGTGTTTCCTATGGGGTCCAATCAGTGAGCTTGCTAGGAAGAAAAGAACTGTGCTTCCTGCACACAAGGTCCATATCTAGTTCAACTCTGCTTAGGAAACTGACAAGAACAGTAGCTCCTATTCATTCCAATACACTGTACTTGCTGGGAAAAGACGCGAGTGCTCTTGCCCTGTGTATGGCAATGTGAGCGCAATAGTGACTTTCCTTACCAGAAAACAACTCTTATTTGTAGGACCAGAAACTGCATGTGATTCAACTCCATTTAGGACTGGGAAACAAACGCTAGCTCGCCTTACAAGAAACACACTCTGCTTTTGAGAAAAGAGCAGTCTTCTACTCTACTGTGTTTCCTATGGGGTCCGAACAGTGAGCTTGCTCAGAACAAAAGAACTGTGCTTCCAACACACACGGCCATATCTAGTTCAATTCTGCTTAGGAACCTGACAAGAGCAGCAGATCCTCTTCAGTCCAATACACTGTACTTGCTGGGAACAGACGCCAGTGCTATTTGTCCTGTATATGGCAATGGCAGTGCAATAGTGACTATTCTTACCAAAAAACAACTCTTGCTCGTAGGACCACAAACTGCATGTGATTCCACTCCATTTAGGACTGGGAAACAAACGCTAGCTCGCCTTACAAGAAACACACTCTGCTTTTGAGAAAAGAGCACTCTTCTACTCTACTGTGTTTCCTATGGGGTCCAAACAGTGAGCTTGGTCAGAACAAAAGATCTGTGCTTCCTACACACATGGACCATAACTAGTTCAACTCTGCTTAGGAAACTGACAAGAACAGTAGCTCCTATTCTGTCCAATACACTGTACTTGCTGGGAACAGACGCGAGCGCTATTTGCACTGTGTATGGCATTTAGAGCACAATAGTGACTCTTCTTACCAGAAAACAACTCTTGCTCGTAGGAACAAAAACTGTCTGTGACTCAACTCCATTTAGGACTGGGAAACAAACGTGAGCTGGCCTTACAAGAAACACACTCTGCTTTAGAGTAAAGAGCCCTCATCTACTCTACTGTGTTTCCTGTAGGGCCAGAACAGTGAGCTTGCTCAGAACAAAAGAACTGTGCTTCCTACACACACGGGCCATATCTAGTTCAACTCTGCTTAGGAAACTGACAAGAACAGTAGCTCCTCTTCAGTCTGATACACTGTAATTGCTGAGAACAGACGCGAGTGCTATTGGCACTGTGTATGGCAATGGGAGCGCAATAGTGACTTTCCTTACCAGAAAACAACTCTTGCTCTTAGGACGAGAAACTGCATGTGAGTCAACTCCATTTAGGACTGGGAAACAAATGCTAGCTCGCCTTACATGAAACACACTCTGCTTTTGAGAAAAGTGCACTCTTCTACTCTACTGTGTTTCCTATGGGGTCCAAACAGTGAGCTTGCTCAGAACAAAAGAACTGTGCTTCCTACACACACGGGCCATATCTAGTTCAACTCTGCTTAGGAAAAAAACAAGAACAGTAGCTCCCCTTCAGTCGAATATACTGTACTTGCGGGGAACAGACGCGAGTGCTATTTGCACTGTGTATGGCAATTGGAGCACAATAGTGACTTGTCTTACCAGAAAACAACTCTTGCTCGTAGGACAAAAAACTGCATGTGACTCAACTCCATTTAGGACTGGGAAACAAACGCTAGCTCGACTTCCAAGAAACACACTCTGCTTTTGAGAAAAGAGCACTCTTCTACTCTACTCTGTTTCCTATGTGTTCCGAAAAGTGAGCTTGCTCAGAACAAAAAAACTGTGCTTCCTACACTCACGGCCATATCTCGTTCAAGTCTGCTTAGGAACCTGACAAGAACAGTAGATCCTCTTCAGTCCAATACACTGTACTTGCTGGGAACAGACACCAGTGCTATTTGTCCTTTGTAGGGCAATGGCAGCGCAATAGTGACTCTTCTTACCAGAAAACAACTCTTGATCGTAGGACCAGAAACTGCATGTGATTCCACTCCATTTAGGACTGGGAAACAAACTCTAGCTCGCTTTACAAGAAACACACTCTGCTTTTGAGAAAAGAGCACTCTTCTACTCTACTGTGTTTCCTATGGGGTCCGAACAGTGAGCTTGCTCAGAAAAAAGGAACTGTGCTTCCTACACACACGGCCACATCTAGTTCAATTCTGCTTAGGAACCTGACCAGAGCAGTAGCTCCTATTCAGTCCAATACACTGTACTTGCTGGGAACAGACGCCAGTGCTATTCGTCCTGTATATGGCAATGGCAGTGCAATAGTGACTATTCTTACCATAAAACAACACATGCTCGTAGGACCACAAACTGCATGTGATTCCACTCCATTTAGGACTGGGAAACAAACGCTAGCTCGCCTTACAAGAAACACACTCTGCTTTTGAGAAAAGAGCACTCTTCTACTCTACTGTGTTTCCTATGGGGTCCAAACAGTGAGCTTGGTCAGAACAAAAGAACTGTGCTTCCTACACACATGGACCATATCTAGTTCAAGTCTGCTTAGGAAACTGACAAGAACAGCAGCTCCTATTCAGTCCAATACACTGTACTTGCTGGGAACAGACGCGAGTGCTATTTGCACTGTGTATGGCATTTAGAGCGCAATAGTGACTTTCCTTACCAGAAACAACTCTTGCTCGTAGGACCAGAAACTGCATGTGATTCAACTCCATTTAGGACTGGGAAACAAACGCTAGCTCGCCTTACAAGAAACACACTGCTTTACAGAAAAAAGCACTCTTCTACTCTACTGTGTTTCCTACAGGGCCAGAACATTGAGCTTGCTCAGAACAAAAGAACTGTGCTTCAAACACACGGGCCATATCTAGTTCAACTCTTCTTAGAAAACTGACAAGTACAGTAGATCCTCTTCAGTCCAATAGACTGTACTTGCTGGGAACAGACGCCAGTGCTATTTGCACTGTGTATGGCAATTGGAGCACAATAGTGACTCGTCTTACCAGAAAACAACTCTTGCTCATAGGACAAAAAACTGCATGTGACTCAACTCCATTTAGGACTGGGAAACAAACTCTAGCTGCTTTACAAGAAACACACTCTGCTTTTGAGAAAAGAGCACTCTTTTACTCTACTGTGTTTCCTATAGGGCCAGAACAGTGAGCTTGCTCAGAAAAAAAGAACTGTGCTTCCTAAACACACGGGCCATATCTAGTTCAAATCTTCTTAGGAAACTGACAAGAACAGTAGGTCCTCTTCAGTCCAATACACTGTACTTGCTGCGAAAAGACGGGAGGGCTATTTGCACTGTTTATGGCAATAGGAGTGCAATATTGACTTTCCTTACCAGAAAACAACTCTTGCTCGTAGGACCAGAAACTGCATGTGATTCCACTCCATTTAGGAATGGGAAAAAAACGCTAGCTCGCCTTAAAAGAAACACACTCTGCTTTTGAGAAAAAAGCACTCTTCTACTCTACTGTGTTTCCTATGGGGTCCGAACAGTGAGCTTGCTCAGAACAAAAAAACTGTGCTTCCTACACACACGGCCATATCTAGTTCAAGTCTGCTTAGGAACCTGACAAGAACAGTAGATCCTCTTCAGCCCAATACACTGTACTTGCTGCGAACAGATGCCAGTGCTATTTGTCCTGTGTATGGCAATGGCAGCGCAATAGTAACTCTTCTTACCAGAAAACAACTCTTTCTCGTAGTACCAGAAACTGCATGGGATTCAACTCCATTTAGGACTGGGACACAAACGCTAGCTCGCCTTACAAGAAACACACTCTGCTTAGAGAAAAGAGCACTCTTCTACTCTACTCTGTTTCCTATAGGCCCAGAACAGTGAGCTTGCTCAGAACATAAGAACTGTGCTTCCTATACACACGGGCCTTATCTAGTTCAACTCTGCTTAGGAACTTGACAAGAATAGTAGATCCTCTTCAGTCCAATACACTGTAATTGCTGGGTACAGACTCCAGTGCTATTTGTCCTGTGTATGGCAATGGCAGCGCAATAGTGACTATTCTTACCATAAAACAACTCTTGCTCGTAGGACCATAAACTGCATGTGATTCCACTCCATTTAGGACTGGGACACAAACGCTAGCTCGCCTTACAAGAAACACACTCTGCTTTAGAGAAAAGAGCACTCTTCTACTCTACTGTGTTGCCTATGGGGTCCAAACAGTGAGCTTGGTCAGAACAAAAGAACTGTGCTTCCTACACACATGGTCCATATCTAGTTCAACTCTGCTTAGGAAACTGACAAGAACAGTAGCTCCTATTCAGTTCAATACACTGTACTTGCTGGGAAAAGATGCGAGTGCTCTTTGCCCTGTGTATGGCAATGTGAGCGCAATAGTGACTTTCCTTACCAGAAAACAACTCTTATTCGTAGGACCAGAAACTGCATGTGATTCAACTCCATTTAGGACTGGGAAACAAACGCTAGCTCGCCTTACAAGAAACACACTCTGCTTTTGAGAAAAGAGCACTCTTCTACTCTACTGTGTTTCCTATGGGGTCCGAAGAGTGAGCTTGCTCAGAACAAAAGAACTGTGCTTCCTACACACACGGGCCATATCTAGTTCAACTCTGCTTAGGAAAAAAACAAGAACAGTAGCTCCCCTTCAGTCGAATACACTGTACTTGCGGGGAACAGACGCGAGTGCTATTTGCACTGTGTATGGCAATTGGAGCACAATAGTGACTTGTCTTACCAGAAAACAACTCTTGCTCGTAGGACAAAAAACTGCATGTGACTCAACTCCATTTAGGACTGGGAAACAAACGCTAGCTCGACTTCCAAGAAACACACTCTACTTTTGAGAAAAGAGCACTCTTCTACTCTACTCTGTTTCCTATGTGTTCCGAAAAGTGAGCTTGCTCAGAACAAAAAAACTGTGCTTCCTACACTCACGGCCATATCTCGTTCAAGTCTGCTTAGGAACCTGACAAGAACAGTAGATCCTCTTCAGTCCAATACACTGTACTTGCTGGGAACAGACACCAGTGCTATTTGTCCTTTGTAGGGCAATGGCAGCGCAATAGTGACTCTTCTTACCAGAAAACAACTCTTGATCGTAGGACCAGAAACTGCATGTGATTCCACTCCATTTAGGACTGGGAAACAAACTCTAGCTCGCTTTACAAGAAACACACTCTGCTTTTGAGATAAGAGCACTCTTCTACTCTACTGTGTTTCCTATGGGGTCCGAACAGTGAGCTTGCTCAGAAAAAAGGAACTGTGCTTCCTACACACACGGCCATATCTAGTTCAATTCTGCTTAGGAACCTGACCAGAGCAGTAGCTCCTATTCAGTCCAATACACTGTACTTGCTGGGAACAGACGCCAGTGCTATTCGTCCTGTATATGGCAATGGCAGTGCAATAGTGACTATTCTTACCATAAAACAACACATGCTCGTAGGACCACAAACTGCATGTGATTCCACTCCATTTAGGACTGGGAAACAAACGCTAGCTCGCCATACAAGAAACACACTCTGCTTTTGAGAAAAGAGCACTCTTCTACTCTACTGTGTTTCCTATGGGGTCCAAACAGTGAGCTTGGTCAGAACAAAAGAACTGTGCTTCCTACACACATGGACCATATCTAGTTCAAGTCTGCTTAGGAAACTGACAAGAACAGCAGCTCCTATTCAGTCCAATACACTGTACTTGCTGGGAACAGACGCGAGTGCTATTTGCACTGTGTATGGCATTTAGAGCGCAATAGTGACTTTCCTTACCAGAAACAACTCTTGCTCGTAGGACCAGAAACTGCATGTGATTCAACTCCATTTAGGACTGGGAAACAAACGCTAGCTCGCCTTACAAGAAACACACTGCTTTACAGAAAAAAGCACTCTTCTACTCTACTGTGTTTCCTGCAGGGCCAGAACATTGAGCTTGCTCAGAACAAAAGAACTGTGCTTCAAACACACGGGCCATATCTAGTTCAACTCTTCTTAGAAAACTGACAAGTACAGTAGATCCTCTTCAGTCCAATAGACTGTACTTGCTGGGAACAGACACCAGTGCTATTTGTCCTTTGTAGGGCAATGGCAGCGCAATAGTGACTCTTCTTACCAGAAAACAACTCTTTCTCGTAGTACCAGAAACTGCATGGGATTCAACTCCATTTAGGACTGGGACACAAACGCTAGCTCGCCTTACAAGAAACACACTCTGCTTAGAGAAAAGAGCACTCTTCTACTCTACTCTGTTTCCTATAGGCCCAGAACAGTGAGCTTGCTCAGAACATAAGAACTGTGCTTCCTATACACACGGGCCTTATCTAGTTCAACTCTGCTTAGGAACCTGACAAGAATAGTAGATCCTCTTCAGTCCAATACACTGTACTTGCTGGGTACAGACTCCAGTGCTATTTGTCCTGTGTATGGCAATGGCAGCGCAATAGTGACTATTCTTACCATAAAACAACTCTTGCTCGTAGGACCATAAACTGCATGTGATTCCACTCCATTTAGGACTGGGACACAAACGCTAGCTCGCCTTACAAGAAACACACTCTGCTTTAGAGAAAAGAGCACTCTTCTACTCTACTGTGTTGCCTATGGGGTCCAAACAGTGAGCTTGGTCAGAACAAAAGAACTGTGCTTCCTACACACATGGTCCATATCTAGTTCAACTCTGCTTAGGAAACTGACAAGAACAGTAGCTCCTATTCAGTTCAATACACTGTACTTGCTGGGAAAAGATGCGAGTGCTCTTTGCCCTGTGTATGGCAATGTGAGCGCAATAGTGACTTTCCTTACCAGAAAACAACTCTTATTCGTAGGACCAGAAACTGCATGTGATTCAACTCCATTTAGGACTGGGAAACAAACGCTAGCTCGCCTTACAAGAAACACACTCTGCTTTTGAGAAAAGAGCACTCTTCTACTCTACTGTGTTTCCTATGGGGTCCGAACAGTGAGCTTGCTCAGAACAAAAGAACTGTGCTTCCTACACACACGGGCCATATCTAGTTCAACTCTGCTTAGGAAAAAAACAAGAACAGTAGCTCCCCTTCAGTCGAATACACTGTACTTGCGGGGAACAGACGCGTGTGCTATTTGCACTGTGTATGGCAATTGGAGCACAATAGTGACTTGTCTTACCAGAAAACAACTCTTGCTCGTAGGACAAAAAACTGCGTGTGACTCAACTCCATTTAGGACTGGGAAACAAACGCTAGCTCGACTTCTAAGAAACACACTCTGCTTTTGAGAAAAGAGCACTCTTCTACTCTACTGTGTTTCCTATGTGTTCCAAAAAGTGAGCTTGCTCAGAACAAAAAAACTGTGATTCCTACACTCACGGCCATATCTCGTTCAATTCTGCTTAGGAACCTGACAAGAACAGTAGATCCTCTTCAGTCCAATACACTGTACTTGCTGGGAACAGACGCCAGTGCTATTTGTCCTGTGTAGGGCAATGGCAGCGCAATAGTGACTCTTCTTACCAGAAAACAACTCTTGCTCGTAGGACCAGAAACTGCATGTGATTCAACTCCATTTAGGACTGGGAAACAAACTCTAGCTCGCTTTACAAGAAACACACTCTGCTTTTGAGAAAAGAGCACTCTTCTACTCTACTGTGTTTCCTAGGGGTCCGAACAGTGAGCTTGCTCAGAAAAAAGGAACTGTGCTTCCTACACACACGGCCATATCTAGTTCAATTCTGCTTAGGAACCTGACCAGAGCAGTAGCTCCTATTCAGTCCAATACACTGTACTTGCTGGGAACAGACGCCAGTGCTATTTGTCCTATATATGGCAATGGCAGTGCAATAGTGACTATTCTTACCATAAAACAACTCTTGCTCGTAGGACCACAAACTGCATGTGATTCCACTCCATTTAGGACTGGGAAACAAACGCTAGCTCGACTTCCAAGAAACACACTCCGCTTTTGAGAAAAGAGCACTCTTCTACTCTACTGTGTTTCCTATGGGGTCCAAACAGTGAGCTTGGTCAGAACAAAAGAACTGTGCTTCCTACACACACAGGCCATATCTAGTTCAACTCTGCTTAGGAAACTGACAAGAACAGTAGCTCCTCTTCAGTCCAATACACTTTACTTGCAGGGAACAGACGCGAGTGCTATTTGCACTGTGTATGGCAATTGGAGCACAACAGTGACTCGTCTTACCAGAAAACAACTCTTGCTCGTAGGACAAAAAACTGCATGTGACTCAACTCCATTTAGAACTGGGAAACAAACGCTAGTTCGCCTTACAAGAAACACACTCTTCTTTAGAGAAAAGAGCACTCTTCTACTCTACTGTGTTTCCTATGTGTTCCGAAAAGTGAGCTTGCTCAGAACAAAAAAACTGTGCTTCCTACACTCACGGCAATATTTCGTTCAAGTCTGCTCAGGAACCTGACAAGAACAGTAGATCCTCTTCAGTCCAATACACTGTACTTGCTGGGAACAGACGCCAGTGCTATTTGTCCTGTGTAGGGCAATGGCAGTGCAATAGTGACTCTTCTTACAAGAAAACAACTCTTGCTTGTAGGACCAGAAACTGCATGTGATTCAACTCCATTTAGGACTGGGAAACAAACTCTAGCTCGCTTTACAAGAAACACACTCTGCTTTTGAGAAAAGAGCACTCTTCTACTCTACTGTGTTTCCTGTGGGGTCCGAACAGTGAGCTTGCTCAGAAAAAAGGAACTGTGCTTCCTACACACACGACCATATCTAGTTCAATTCTGCTTAGGAACCTGACCAGAGCAGTAGATCCTCTTCAGTCCAATACACTGTACTTGCTGGGAACAGACGCGAGTGCTATTTGCACTGTGTATGGCATTTAGAGCGCAATAGTGACTCCTCTTACCAGAAAACAACTCTTGCTCGTAGGACCAAAAACTGTCTGTGACTCAACTCCATTTAGGACGGGAAACAAACGCGAGCTGGCCTTACAAGAAACACACTCTGCTTTAGAGAAAAGAGCACTCATCTACTCTACTGTGTTTCCTGTAGGGCCAGAACAGTGAGCTTGCTCAGAACAAAAGAACTGTGCTTCCTACACACACGGGCCATATCTAGTTCAACTCTGCTTAGGAAACTGACAAGAACAGTAGCTCCTCTTCAGTTCGATACACTGTACTTGCTGAGAACAGACGCGAGTGCTATTTGCACTGTGTATGGCAAAGGGAGCACAATAGTGACTTTCCTTACCAGAAAACAACTCTTGCTCGTAGGACGAGAAACTGCATGTGATTCAACTCCATTTAGGACTGGGAAACAAATGCTAGCTCGCCTTACATGAAACACACTCTGCTTTTGAGAAAAGTGCACTCTTCTACTCTACTGTGTTTCCTATGGGGTCCAAACAGTGAGCTTGCTCACAACAAAAGAACTGTGCTTCCTACACACACGGGCCATATCTAGTTCAACTCTGCTTAGGAAAAAAACAAGAACAGTAGCTCCTCTTCAGTCCAATACACTGTACTTGCGGGGAACAGACGCGAGTGCTATTTGCACTGTGTATGGCAATTGGAGCACAATAGTGACTTGTCTTACCAGAAAACAACTCTTGCTTGTAGGACAAAAAACTGCATGTGACTCAACTCCATTTAGGACTGGGAAACAAACGCTTGCTCGACTTCCAAGAAACACACTCTGCTTTTGAGAAAAGAGCACTCTTCTACTCTACTGTGTTTCCCATGTGTTCCGAAAAGTGAGCTTGCTCAGAACAAAAAAATTTTGCTTCCTACACACACGGCCATATCTCGTTCAAGTCTGCTTAGGAACCTGACAAGAACAGTAGATCCTCTTCAGTCCAATACACTGTACTTGCTGGGAACAGACGCCAGTGCTATTTGTCCTGTTTAGGGCAATGGCAGCGCAATAGTGACTCTTCTTACCAGAAAACAACTCTTGCTCGTAGGACTAGAAACTGCATGTGATTCAACTCCATTTAGGACTAGGAAACAAACGCTTGCTCGCCTTACAAAAACACACTCTGGTTTTGAGAAAAGAGCACTCTTCTACTCTACTGTGTTTCCTATAGGGCCAGAACAGTGAGCTTGCTCAGAACATAAGAACTGTGCCTCCTACACACGGGCCATATCTATTTCCACTCTACTTAGGAAACTGACAAGAACAGTAGCTCCTCTTCAGTCCGATACACTGTACTTGCTGGGAACAGACGCCAGTGCTATTTGTCCTGTGTATGGCAATGGCAGCGCAATAGTGACTACTCTTACCATAAAACAACTCTTGCTCGTAGGACCAAAAACTGCATGTGATTCCACTCCATTTAGGACTGGGAAACAAACGCTAGGTCGCCTTACAAGAAACACACTCTGCTTTTGAGAAAAGAGCACTCTTCTACTCTACTGTGTTTCCTATGGGGTCCAATCAGTGAGCTTGCTAGGAAGAAAAGAACTGTGCTTCCTGCACACAAGGTCCATATCTAGTTCAACTCTGCTTAGGAAACTGACAAGAACAGTAGCTCCTATTCATTCCAATACACTGTACTTGCTGGGAAAAGACGCGAGTGCTCTTGCCCTGTGTATGGCAATGTGAGCGCAATAGTGACTTTCCTTACCAGAAAACAACTCTTATTTGTAGGACCAGAAACTGCATGTGATTCAACTCCATTTAGGACTGGGAAACAAACGCTAGCTCGCCTTACAAGAAACACACTCTGCTTTTGAGAAAAGAGCAGTCTTCTACTCTACTGTGTTTCCTATGGGGTCCGAACAGTGAGCTTGCTCAGAACAAAAGAACTGTGCTTCCTACACACACGGTCATATCTAGTTCAATTCTGCTTAGGAACCTGACAAGAGCAGCAGATCCTCTTCAGTCCAATACACTGTACTTGCTGGGAACAGACGCCAGTGCTATTTGTCCTGTATATGGCAATGGCAGTGCAATAGTGACTATTCTTACCAAAAAACAACTCTTGCTCGTAGGACCACAAACTGCATGTGATTCCACTCCATTTAGGACTGGGAAACAAACGCTAGCTCGCCTTACAAGAAACACACTCTCCTTTTGAGAAAAGAGCACTCTTCTACTCTACTGTGTTTCCTATGGGGTCCAAACAGTGAGCTTGGTCAGAACAAAAGATCTGTGCTTCCTACACACATGGACCATATCTAGTTCAACTCTGCTTAGGAAACTGACAAGAACAGTAGCTCCTATTCTGTCCAATACACTGTACTTGCTGGGAACAGACGCGAGCGCTATTTGCACTGTGTATGGCATTTAGAGCGCAATAGTGACTCTTCTTACCAGAAAACAACTCTTGCTCGTAGGACCAAAAACTGTCTGTGACTCAACTCCATTTAGGAGTGGGAAACAAACGTGAGCTGGCCTTACAAGAAACACACTCTGCTTTAGAGTAAAGAGCCCTCATCTACTCTACTGTGTTTCCTGTAGGGCCAGAACAGTGAGCTTGCTCAGAACAAAAGAACTGTGCTTCCTACACACACGGGCCATATCTAGTTCAACTCTGCTTAGGAAACTGACAAGAACAGTAGCTCCTCTTCAGTCTGATACACTGTAATTGCTGAGAACAGACGCGAGTGCTATTTGAACTGTGTATGGCAATGGGAGCTCAATAGTGACTTTCCTTACCAGAAAACAACTCTTGCTCGTAGGACGAGAAACTGCATGTGATTCAACTCCATTTAGGACTGGGAAACAAATGCTAGCTCGCCTTACATGAAACACACTCTGCTTTTGAGAAAAGTGCACTCTTCTACTCTACTGTGTTTCCTATGGGGTCCAAACAGTGAGCTTGCTCACAAAAAAAGAACTGTGCTTCCTACACACACGGGCCATATCTAGTTCAACTCTGCTTAGGAAAAAAACAAGAACAGTAGCTCCTCTTCAGTCGAATACACTGTACTTGGGGGAACAGACGCGAGTGCTATTTGCACTGTGTATGGCAATTGGAGCACAATAGTGACTTGTCTTACCAGAAAACAACTCTTGCTCGTAGGACAAAAAACTGCATGTGACTCAACTCCATTTAGGACTGGGAAACAAACACTAGCTCGACTTCCAGGAAACACACTCTGCTTTTGAGAAAAGAGCACTCTTCTACTCTACTGTGTTTCCCATGTGTTCCGAAAAGTGAGCTTGCTCAGAACAAAAAAATTTTGCTTCCTACACACACGGCCATATCTCGTTCAAGTCTGCTTAGGAACCTGACAAGAACAGTAGATCCTCTTCAGTCCAATACACTGTACTTGCTGGGAACAGACGCCAGTGCTATTTGTCCTGTTTAGGGCAATGGCAGCGCAATAGTGACTCTTCTTACCAGAAAACAACTCTTGCTCGTAGGACCAGAAACTGCATGTGATTCAACTCCATTTAGGACTAGGAAACAAATGCCAGCTCGCCTTACAAAAACACACTCTTCTTTTGAGAAAAGAGCACTCTTCTACTCTACTGTGTTTCCTGTAGGGCCAGAACAGTGAGCTTGCTCAGAACATAAGAACTGTGCTTCCTACACACGGGCCATATCTAGTTCCACTCTGCTTAGGAAACTGACAAGAACAGTAGCTCCTCTTCAGTCCGATACACTGTACTTGCTGGGAACAGACGAGAGAGCTATTTGTACTATGTATAGCAAGGGGAGAGCAATAGCGACTTTCCTTACCAGAAATCAACTCTTGCTCTTAGGACCAGAAACTGCATGTGATTCCACTCCATTTAGGACTGGGAAACAAACGCTAGCTCGCCTTACAAGAAACACACTCTGCTTTTGAGAAAAGAGCACTCTTCTACTCTACTGTGTTTCCTATGGTGTCCGAACAGTGAGCTTGCTCAGAACAAAAGAACTGTGCTTCCTACACACACGGCCATATCTATTTCAATTCTGCTTAGGAACCTGACAAGAACAGTAGCTCCTCTTCAGTCCAATACACTGTACTTGCTGGGAAGAGACGCCAGTGCTATTTGTCCTGTGTATGGCAATGGCAGCGCAATAGTGACTCTTCTTACCATAAAACAACTCATGCTCTTAGGACTAGAAACTGCATGTGATTCAACTCCATTTAGGACTGGGAAACAAACCCTAGCTCGCCTTACAAGAAACACACTGCTTTAGAGAAAAGAGCACTCTTCTACTCTACTGTGTTTCCTATAGGGCCAGAACAGTGAGCTTGCTCAAAACAAAAGAACTGTGCTTCCTACACACGGGCCATAACTAGTTCAACTCTGCTTAGGAAACTGATAAGAACAGTAGCTCCTGTTCAGTCCGATACAGACACGAGTGCTATTTGCACTGTGTATGGCAATGGGAGCACAATAGTGACTTTCCTTACCAGAAAACAACTCTTGCTCATAGGACTAAAACTGCATGTGATTCAACTCCATTTAGGAATGGGAAACAAGTGCTAGCTCGCCTTACATGAAACACACTCTGCTTTTGAGAAAAGAGCACTCTTCTACTCTACTGTGTTTCCTATGGGGTCCGAACAGTGAGCTTGCTCAGAACGAAAGAACTGTGCTTCCTACACTCACGGGCCATATCTAGTTCAACTCTGCTTAGGAAACTGACAAGAACAGTAGCTCCTCTTCAGTCCAATACACTTTACTTGCAGGAAACAGACGCGAGTGCTATTTGTATTGTGTATGGCAATTGGAGCACAACAGTGACTCGTCTTACCAGAAAACAACTCTTGCTCGTAGGACAAAAAACTGCATGTGACTCAACTCCATTTAGAACTGGGAAACAAACGCTAGCTCGCCTTACAAGAAACACACTCTGCTTTAGAGAAAAGAGCACTCTTCTACTCTACTGTGTTTTCTATGGGGTCCAAACAGTGAGCTTGCTCAGAACAAAAGAACTGTGCTTCCTACACACACGGACCATATCTAGTTCAACTCTGCTTAGGAAACTGACAAGAACAGTAGCTCCTATTCAGTCCAATACACTGTACTTGCTGGGAAAAGACGCAAGTGCTACTTGCCTTGTGTAGGGCAATGGCAGCGCAATAGTGACTCTTCTTACCAGAAAACAACTCTTGATCGTAGAACCAGAAACTGCATGTGATTCCACTCCATTTAGGACTGGGAAACAAACTCTAGCTAGCTTTACAAGAAACACACTCTGCTTTTGAGAAAAGAGCACTCTTCTACTCTACTGTGTTTCCTATGGGGTCCGAACAGTGAGCTTGCTCAGAAAAAAGGAACTGTGCTTCCTACACACACGGCCATATCTAGTTCAATTCTGCTTAGGAACCTGACCAGAGCAGTAGCTCCTATTCAGTCCAATACACTGTACTTGCTGGGAACAGACGCCAGTGCTATTCGTCCTGTATATGGTAATGGCAGTGCAATAGTGACTATTCTTACCATAAAACAACACATGCTCGTAGGACCACAAACTGCATGTGATTCCACTCCATTTAGGACTGGGAAACAAACGCTAGCTCGCCTTACAAGAAACACACTCTGCTTTTGAGAAAAGAGCACTCTTCTACTCTACTGTGTTTCCTATGGGGTCCAAACAGTGAGCTTGGTCAGAACAAAAGAACTGTGCTTCCTACACACATGGACCATATCTAGTTCAAGTCTGCTTAGGAAACTGACAAGAACAGCAGCTCCTATTCAGTCCAATACACTGTACTTGCTGGGAACAGACGCGAGTGCTATTTGCACTGTGTATGGCATTTAGAGCGCAATAGTGACTTTCCTTACCAGAAACAACTCTTGCTCGTAGGACCAGAAACTGCATGTGATTCAACTCCATTTAGGACTGGGAAACAAACGCTAGCTCGCCTTACAAGAAACACACTGCTTTACAGAAAAAAGCACTCTTCTACTCTACTGTGTTTCCTACAGGGCCAGAACATTGAGCTTGCTCAGAACAAAAGAACTGTGCTTCAAACACACGGGCCATATCTAGTTCAACTCTTCTTAGAAAACTGACAAGTACAGTAGATCCTCTTCAGTCCAATAGACTGTACTTGCTGGGAACAGACGCCAGTGCTATTTGCACTGTGTATGGCAATTGGAGCACAATAGTGACTCGTCTTACCAGAAAACAACTCTTGCTCATAGGACAAAAAACTGCATGTGACTCAACTCCATTTAGGACTGGGAAACAAACTCTAGCTGCTTTACAAGAAACACACTCTGCTTTTGAGAAAAGAGCACTCTTTTACTCTACTGTGTTTCCTATAGGGCCAGAACAGTGAGCTTGCTCAGAAAAAAAGAACTGTGCTTCCTAAACACACGGGCCATATCTAGTTCAAATCTTCTTAGGAAACTGACAAGAACAGTAGGTCCTCTTCAGTCCAATACACTGTACTTGCTGCGAAAAGACGGGAGGGCTATTTGCACTGTTTATGGCAATAGGAGTGCAATATTGACTTTCCTTACCAGAAAACAACTCTTGCTCGTAGGACCAGAAACTGCATGTGATTCCACTCCATTTAGGAATGGGAAAAAAACGCTAGCTCGCCTTAAAAGAAACACACTCTGCTTTTGAGAAAAAAGCACTCTTCTACTCTACTGTGTTTCCTATGGGGTCCGAACAGTGAGCTTGCTCAGAACAAAAAAACTGTGCTTCCTTCACACACGGCCATATCTAGTTCAAGTCTGCTTAGGAACCTGACAAGAACAGTAGATCCTCTTCAGCCCAATACACTGTACTTGCTGCGAACAGATGCCAGTGCTATTTGTCCTGTGTATGGCAATGGCAGCGCAATAGTAACTCTTCTTACCAGAAAACAACTCTTTCTCGTAGTACCAGAAACTGCATGGGATTCAACTCCATTTAGGACTGGGACACAAACGCTAGCTCGCCTTACAAGAAACACACTCTGCTTTAGAGAAAAGAGCACTCTTCTACTCTACTCTGTTTCCTATAGGCCCAGAACAGTGAGCTTGCTCAGAACATAAGAACTGTGCTTCCTATACACACGGGCCTTATCTAGTTCAACTCTGCTTAGGAACCTGACAAGAATAGTAGATCCTCTTCAGTCCAATACACTGTACTTGCTGGGTACAGACTCCAGTGCTATTTGTCCTGTGTATGGCAATGGCAGCGCAATAGTGACTATTCTTACCATAAAACAACTCTTGCTCGTAGGACCATAAACTGCATGTGATTCCACTCCATTTAGGACTGGGACACAAACGCTAGCTCGCCTTACAAGAAACACACTCTGCTTTAGAGAAAAGAGCACTCTTCTACTCTACTGTGTTGCCTATGGGGTCCAAACAGTGAGCTTGGTCAGAACAAAAGAACTGTGCTTCCTACACACATGGTCCATATCTAGTTCAACTCTGCTTAGGAAACTGACAAGAACAGTAGCTCCTATTCAGTTCAATACACTGTACTTGCTGGGAAAAGATGCGAGTGCTCTTTGCCCTGTGTATGGCAATGTGAGCGCAATAGTGACTTTCCTTACCAGAAAACAACTCTTATTCGTAGGACCAGAAACTGCATGTGATTCAACTCCATTTAGGACTGGGAAACAAACGCTAGCTCGCCTTACAAGAAACACACTCTGCTTTTGAGAAAAGAGCACTCTTCTACTCTACTGTGTTTCCTATGGGGTCCGAACAGTGAGCTTGCTCAGAACAAAAGAACTGTGCTTCCTACACACACGGGCCATATCTAGTTCAACTCTGCTTAGGAAAAAAACAAGAACAGTAGCTCCCCTTCAGTCGAATACACTGTACTTGCGGGGAACAGACGCGTGTGCTATTTGCACTGTGTATGGCAAATGGAGCACAATAGTGACTTGTCTTACCAGAAAACAACTCTTGCTCGTAGGACAAAAAACTGCATGTGACTCAACTCCATTTAGGACTGGGAAACAAACGCTAGCTCGACTTCTAAGAAACACACTCTGCTTTTGAGAAAAGAGCACTCTTCTACTCTACTGTGTTTCCTATGTGTTCCAAAAAGTGAGCTTGCTCAGAACAAAAAAACTGTGATTCCTACACTCACGGCCATATCTCGTTCAATTCTGCTTAGGAACCTGACAAGAACAGTAGATCCTCTTCAGTCCAATACACTGTACTTGCTGGGAACAGACGCCAGTGCTATTTGTCCTGTGTAGGGCAATGGCAGCGCAATAGTGACTCTTCTTACCAGAAAACAACTCTTGCTCGTAGGACCAGAAACTGCATGTGATTCAACTCCATTTAGGACTGGGAAACAAACTCTAGCTCGCTTTACAAGAAACACACTCTGCTTTTGAGAAAAGAGCACTCTTCTACTCTACTGTGTTTCCTAGGGGTCCAAACAGTGAGCTTGCTCAGAAAAAAGGAACTGTGCTTCCTACACACACGGCCATATCTAGTTCAATTCTGCTTAGGAACCTGACCAGAGCAGTAGCTCCTATTCAGTCCAATACACTGTACTTGCTGGGAACAGACGCCAGTGCTATTTGTCCTATATATGGCAATGGCAGTGCAATAGTGACTATTCTTACCATAAAACAACTCTTGCTCGTAGGACCACAAACTGCATGTGATTCCACTCCATTTAGGACTGGGAAACAAACGCTAGCTCGACTTCCAAGAAACACACTCTGCTTTTGAGAAAAGAGCACTCTTCTACTCTACTGTGTTTCCTATGGGGTCCAAACAGTAAGCTTGGTCAGAACAAAAGAACTGTGCTTCCTACACACACAGGCCATATCTAGTTCAACTCTGCTTAGGAAACTGTCAAGAACAGTAGCTCCTCTTCAGTCCAATACACTTTACTTGCAGGGAACAGACGCGAGTGCTATTTGCACTGTGTATGGCAATTGGAGCACAACAGTGACTCGTCTTACCAGAAAACAACTCTTGCTCGTAGGACAAAAAACTGCATGTGACTCAACTCCATTTAGAACTGGGAAACAAACGCTAGTTCGCCTTACAAGAAACACACTCTTCTTTAGAGAAAAGAGCACTCTTCTACTCTACTGTGTTTCCTATGTGTTCCGAAAAGTGAGCTTGCTCAGAACAAAAAAACTGTGCTTCCTACACTCACGGCCATATTTCGTTCAAGTCTGCTTAGGAACCTGACAAGAACAGTAGATCCTCTTCAGTCCAATACACTGTACTTGCTGGGAACAGACGCCAGTGCTATTTGTCCTGTGTAGGGCAATGGCAGTGCAATAGTGACTCTTCTTACCAGAAAACAACTCTTGCTTGTAGGACCAGAAACTGCATGTGATTCAACTCCATTTAGGACTGGGAAACAAACTCTAGCTTGCTTTACAAGAAACACACTCTGCTTTTGAGAAAAGAGCACTCTTCTACTCTACTGTGTTTCCTGTGGGGTCCGAACAGTGAGCTTGCTCAGAAAAAAGGAACTGTGCTTCCTACACACACGGCCATATCTAGTTCAATTCTGCTTAGGAACCTGACCAGAGCAGTAGATCCTCTTCAGTCCAATACACTGTACTTGCTGGGAACAGACGCGAGTGCTATTTGCACTGTGTATGGCATTTAGAGCGCAATAGTGACTCCTCTTACCAGAAAACAACTCTTGCTCGTAGGACCAAAAACTGTCTGTGACTCAACTCCATTTAGGACTGGGAAACAAACGCGAGCTGGCCTTACAAGAAACACACTCTGCTTTAGAGAAAAGAGCACTCATCTACTCTACTGTGTTTCCTGTAGGGCCAGAACAGTGAGCTTGCTCAGAACAAAAGAACTGTGCTTCCTACACACACGGGCCATATCTAGTTCAACTCTGCTTAGGAAACTGACAAGAACAGTAGCTCCTCTTCAGTTCGATACACTGTACTTGCTGAGAACAGACGCGAGTGCTATTTGAACTGTGTATGGCAATGGGAGCTCAATAGTGACTTTCCTTACCAGAAAACAACTCTTGCTCGTAGGACGAGAAACTGCATGTGATTCAACTCCATTTAGGACTGGGAAACAAATGCTAGCTCGCCTTACATGAAACACACTCTGCTTTTGAGAAAAGTGCACTCTTCTACTCTACTGTGTTTCCTATGGGGTCCAAACAGTGAGCTTGCTCACAAAAAAAGAACTGTGCTTCCTACACACACGGGCCATATCTAGTTCAACTCTGCTTAGGAAAAAAACAAGAACAGTAGCTCCTCTTCAGTCGAATACACTGTACTTGGGGGAACAGACGCGAGTGCTATTTGCACTGTGTATGGCAATTGGAGCACAATAGTGACTTGTCTTACCAGAAAACAACTCTTGCTCGTAGGACAAAAAACTGCATGTGACTCAACTCCATTTAGGACTGGGAAACAAACACTAGCTCGACTTCCAGGAAACACACTCTGCTTTTGAGAAAAGAGCACTCTTCTACTCTACTGTGTTTCCCATGTGTTCCGAAAAGTGAGCTTGCTCAGAACAAAAAAATTTTGCTTCCTACACACACGGCCATATCTCGTTCAAGTCTGCTTAGGAACCTGACAAGAACAGTAGATCCTCTTCAGTCCAATACACTGTACTTGCTGGGAACAGACGCCAGTGCTATTTGTCCTGTTTAGGGCAATGGCAGCGCAATAGTGACTCTTCTTACCAGAAAACAACTCTTGCTCGTAGGACCAGAAACTGCATGTGATTCAACTCCATTTAGGACTAGGAAACAAATGCTAGCTCGCCTTACAAAAACACACTCTTCTTTTGAGAAAAGAGCACTCTTCTACTCTACTGTGTTTCCTGTAGGGCCAGAACAGTGAGCTTGCTCAGAACATAAGAACTGTGCTTCCTACACACGGGCCATATCTAGTTCCACTCTGCTTAGGAAACTGACAAGAACAGTAGCTCCTCTTCAGTCCGATACACTGTACTTGCTGGGAACAGACGAGAGAGCTATTTGTACTATGTATAGCAAGGGGAGAGCAATAGCGACTTTCCTTACCAGAAATCAACTCTTGCTCTTAGGACCAGAAACTGCATGTGATTCCACTCCATTTAGGACTGGGAAACAAACGCTAGCTCGCCTTACAAGAAACACACTCTGCTTTTGAGAAAAGAGCACTCTTCTACTCTACTGTGTTTCCTATGGTGTCCGAACAGTGAGCTTGCTCAGAACAAAAGAACTGTGCTTCCTACACACACGGCCATATCTATTTCAATTCTGCTTAGGAACCTGACAAGAACAGTAGCTCCTCTTCAGTCCAATACACTGTACTTGCTGGGAAGAGACGCCAGTGCTATTTGTCCTGTGTATGGCAATGGCAGCGCAATAGTGACTCTTCTTACCATAAAACAACTCATGCTCTTAGGACTAGAAACTGCATGTGATTCAACTCCATTTAGGACTGGGAAACAAACCCTAGCTCGCCTTACAAGAAACACACTGCTTTAGAGAAAAGAGCACTCTTCTACTCTACTGTGTTTCCTATAGGGCCAGAACAGTGAGCTTGCTCAAAACAAAAGAACTGTGCTTCCTACACACGGGCCATAACTAGTTCAACTCTGCTTAGGAAACTGATAAGAACAGTAGCTCCTGTTCAGTCCGATACAGACACGAGTGCTATTTGCACTGTGTATGGCAATGGGAGCACAATAGTGACTTTCCTTACCAGAAAACAACTCTTGCTCATAGGACTAAAACTGCATGTGATTCAACTCCATTTAGGAATGGGAAACAAGTGCTAGCTCGCCTTACATGAAACACACTCTGCTTTTGAGAAAAGAGCACTCTTCTACTCTACTGTGTTTCCTATGGGGTCCGAACAGTGAGCTTGCTCAGAACGAAAGAACTGTGCTTCCTACACACACGGGCCATATCTAGTTCAACTCTGCTTAGGAAACTGACAAGAACAGTAGCTCCTCTTCAGTCCAATACACTTTACTTGCAGGAAACAGACGCGAGTGCTATTTGTATTGTGTATGGCAATTGGAGCACAACAGTGACTCGTCTTACCAGAAAACAACTCTTGCTCGTAGGACAAAAAACTGCATGTGACTCAACTCCATTTAGAACTGGGAAACAAACGCTAGCTCGCCTTACAAGAAACACACTCTGCTTTAGAGAAAAGAGCACTCTTCTACTCTACTGTGTTTTCTATGGGGTCCAAACAGTGAGCTTGCTCAGAACAAAAGAACTGTGCTTCCTACACACACGGACCATATCTAGTTCAACTCTGCTTAGGAAACTGACAAGAACAGTAGCTCCTATTCAGTCCAATACACTGTACTTGCTGGGAAAAGACGCAAGTGCTACTTGCCTTGTGTAGGGCAATGGGAGCACAATAGTGACTTTTCTTACCAGAAAAAAACTCTTGTTTGTAGGACCAGAAACTGCATGTGATTCAACTCCATTTAGGACTAGGAAACAAACGCTAGCTCGCCTTACAAAAACACACTCTGCTTTTGAGAAAAGAGCACTCTTCTACTCTACTGTGTTTCCTATAGGGCCAGAACAGTGAGCTTGCTCAGAACATAAGAACGGTGCTTCCTATACACACTGGCCATATCTAGTTCAACTCTGCTTAGGAAACTGACAAGAACAGTAGCTCCTCTTCAGTCCGATACACTGTACTTGCTGGGAACAGAGGCGAGAGCTATTTGCACTATGTATCAAGGAAAGCACAATAGTGACTTTCCTTACCAGAAAACAACTCTTGCTCTTAGGACCAGAAACTGCATGTGATTCAACTCCATTTAGGACTGGGAAACAAACGCTAGCTCGCCTTACAAGAAACACACTCTGCTTTTGAGAAAAGAGCACTCTTCTACTCTACTGTATTTCCTATGGTGTCCGAAAAGTGAGCTTGCTCAGAACATAAGAACTGTGCTTCCTACACACACGGGTATATCTAGTTCAATTCTGCTTAGGAACCTGACAAGAACGGTAGATCCTCTTCAGTCCAATATACTGTACTTGCTGGGAACAGACGCCAGTGCTATTTGTACTGTGTATGGCAATGGCAGCGCAATAGTGACTCTTCTTACCATAAAACAACTCTTGCTCTTAGGACAAGAAACTGCATGTGATTCAACTCCATTTAGGACTGGGAAACAAACGCTAGCTCGCCTTACAAGAAACACACTCTGCTTTTGAGAAAAGAGCACTCTTCTACTCTACTGTGTTTCCTATGGGGTCCGAACAGTGAGCTTGCTCAGAACAAAAGAACTGTGCTTCCTACACACACGGCCATATCTAGTTCAATTCTGCTTAGTAACCTGACCAGAGCAGTAGATCCTCTTCAGTCCAATACACTGTACTTGCTGGGAACAGACACCAGTGCTATTTGTCCTGTATATGGCAATGGCAGTGCAATAGTGACTATTCTTACCATAAAACAACTCTTGCTCGTAGGACCACAAACTGCATGTGATTCTACTCCATTTAGGACTGGGAAACAAACGCTAGCTCGCCTTACAAGAAACACACTCTGCTTTTGAGAAAAGAGCAGTCTTCTACTCTACTGTGTTTCCTATGGGGTCCAAACAGTGAGCTTGGTCAGAACAAAAGAACTGTGCTTCCTACACACATGGACCATATCTAGTTCAACTCTGCTTAGGAAACTGACAAGAACAGTAGCTCCTATTCAGTCCAATACACTGTACTTGCTGGGAAAAGACGCGAGTGCTATTTGAAATGTGTATGGCATTTAGAGCGCAATAGTGACTCTTCTTACCAGAAAACAACTCTTGCTCGTAGGACCAAAAATTGTCTGTGACTCAACTCCATTTAGGACTGGGAAACAAACGTGAGCTGGCCTTACAAGAAACACACTCTGCTTTAGAGAAAAGAGCCCTCATCTACTCTACTGTGTTTCCTGTAGGGCCAGAACAGTGAGCTTGCTCAGAACAAAAGAACTGTGCTTCCTACACACACGGACCATATCTAGTTCAACTCTGCTTAGGAAACTGACAAGAACAGTAGCTCCTCTTCAGTCTGATACACTGTACGTGCTGAGAACAGACGCGAGTGCTATTTGAACTGTGTATGGCAATGGGAGCGCAATAGTGACTTTCCTTACCAGAAAACAACTCTTGCTCGTAAGACGAGAAACTGCATGTGATTCAACTCCATTTAGGACTGGGAAACAAATGCTAGCTCGCCTTACATGAAACACACTCTGCTTTTGAGAAAAGTGCACTCTTCTACTCTACTGTGTTTCCTATGGGGTCCAAACAGTGAGCTTGCTCAGAACAAAAGAACTGTGCTTCCTACACACACGGGCCATATCTAGTTCAACTCTGCTTAGGAAAAAAACAAGAACAGTAGCTCCCCTTCAGTCGAATACACTGTACTTGCGGGGAACAGACGCGATTGCTATTTGCACTGTGTATGGCAATTGGAGCACAATAGTGACTTGTCTTACCAGAAAACAACTCTTGCTCGTAGGACAAAAAACTGCATGTGACTCAACGCCATTTAGGACTGGGAAACAAACGCTAGCTCGACTTCCAAGAAACACACTCTGCTTTTGAGAAAAGAGCACTCTTCTACTCTACTGTGTTTCCTATGTGTTCCAAAAAGTGAGCTTGCTCAGAACAAAAAAACTGTGCTTCCTACACTCACGGCCATATCTCGTTCAATTCTGCTTAGGAACCTGACAAGAACAGTAGATCCTCTTCAGTCCAATACACTGTACTTGCTGGGAACAGACGCCAGTGCTATTTGTCCTGTGTAGGGCAATGGCAGCGCAATAGTGACTCTTCTTACCAGAAAACAACTCTTGCTCATAGGACCAGAAACTGCATGTGATTCAACTCCATTTAGGACTGGGAAACAAACTCTAGCTCGCCTTACAAGAAACACACTCTGCTTTTGAGAAAGGAGCACTCTTCTACTCTACTGTGTTTCCTATGGGGTCCGAACAGTGAGCTTGCTCAGAAAAAAGGAACTGTGCTTCCTACACACACGGCCATATCTAGTTCAATTCTGTTTAGGAACCTGACAAGAGCAGTAGCTCCTATTCAGTCCAATACACTGTACTTGCTGGGAACAGACGCCAGTGCTATTTGTCCTGTATATGGCAATGGCAGTGCAATAGTGACTATTCTTACCATAAAACAACTCTTGCTCGTAGGACCACAAACTGCATGTGATTCCACTCCATTTAGGACTGGGAAACAAACGCTAGCTCGACTTCCAAGAAACACACTCTGCTTTTGAGAAAAGAGCACTCTTCTACTCTACTGTGTTTCCTATGGGGTCCAAACAGTGAGCTTGGTCAGAACAAAAGAACTGTGCTTCCTACACACATGGACTATATCTAGTTCAACTCTGCTTAGGAAACTGACAAGAACAGTTGCTCCTATTCAGTCCAATACACTGTACTTGCTGGGAACAGACGCGAGTGCTATTTGCACTGTGTATGGCATTTAGAGAGCAATAGTGACTCTTCTTACCAGAAAACAACTCTTGCTCGTAGGACCAAAAACTGTCAGTGACTCAACTCCATTTAGGACTGGGAAACTAACGCGAGCTGGCCTTACAAGGAACACACTCTGCTTTTGAGAAAAGAGCACTCTTCTACTCTACTGTGTTTCCTAGGGGTCCGAACAGTGAGCTTGCTCAGAAAAAAGGAACTGTGCTTCCTACACACACGGCCATATCTAGTTCAATTCTGCTTAGGAACCTGACCAGAGAAGTAGCTCCTATTCAGTCCAATACACTGTATTGCTGGGAACAGACGCCAGTGCTATTTGTCCTGTATATGGCAATGGCAGTGCAATAGTGACTATTCTTACCATAAAACAACTCTTGCTCGTAGGACCACAAACTGCATGTGATTCCACTCCATTTAGGACTGGGAAACAAACGCTAGATCGACTTCCAAGAAACACACTCTGCTTTTGAGAAAAGAGCACTCTTCTACTCTACTGTGTTTCCTATGGGGTCCAAACAGTGAGCTTGGTCAGAACAAAAGAACTGTGCTTCCTACACACACGGGCCATATTTAGTTCAACTCTGCTTAGGAAACTGACAAGAACAGTAGCTCCTCTTCAGTCCAATACACTTTACTTGCAGGGAACAGACGCGAGTGCTATTTGCACTGTGTATGGCAATTGGAGCACAACAGTGACTCGTCTTACCAGAAAACAACTCTTGCTCGTAGGACAAAAAACTGCATGTGACTCAACTCCATTTAGAACTGGGAAACAAATGCTAGCTCGCCTTACAAGAAACACACTCTTCTTTAGAGAAAAGAGCACTCTTCTACTCTACTGTGTTTCCTATGTGTTCCGAAAAGTGAGCTTGCTCAGAACAAAAAAACTGTGCTTCCTACACTCACGGCCATATTTCGTTCAAGTCTGCTTAGGAACCTGACAAGAACAGTAGATCCTCTTCAGTCCAATACACTGTACTTGCTGGGAACAGACGCCAGTGCTATTTGTCCTGTGTAGGGCAATGGCAGTGCAATAGTGACTCTTCTTACCAGAAAACAACTCTTGCTTGTAGGACCAGAAACTGCATGTGATTCAACTCCATTTAGGACTGGGAAACAAACTCTAGCTCGCTTTACAAGAAACACACTCTGCTTTTGAGAAAAGAGCACTCTTCTACTCTACTGTGTTTCCTGTGTGGTCCGAACAGTGAGCTTGCTCAGAAAAAAGGAACTGTGCTTCCTACACACACGGCCATATCTAGTTCAATTATGCTTAGGAACCTGACCAGAGCAGTAGATCCTCTTCAGTCCAATACACTGTACTTGCTGTGAACAGACGCGAGTGCTATTTGCACTGTGTATGGCATTTAGAGCGCAATAGTGACTCTTCTTACCAGAAAACAACTCTTGCTCGTAGGACCAAAAACTGTCTGTGACTCAACTCCATTTAGAACTGGGAAACAAACACGAGCTGGCCTTACAAGAAACACACTCTGCTTTAGAGAAAAGAGCACTCATCTACTCTACTGTGTTTCCTGTAGGGCCAGAACAGTGAGCTTGCTCAGAACAAAAGAACTGTGCTTCCTACACACACGGGCCATATCTAGTTCAACTCTGCTTAGGAAACTGACAAGAACAGTAGCTCCTCTTCAGTTCGATACACTGTACTTGCTGAGAACAGACGCGAGTGCTATTTGAACTGTGTATGGCAATGGGAGCGCAATAGTGACTTTCCTTACCAGAAAACAACTCTTGCTCGTAGGACGAGAAACTGCATGTGATTCAACTCCATTTAGGACTGGGAAACAAATGCTAGCTCGCCTTACATGAAACACACTCTGCTTTTGAGAAAAGTTCAAATTCTACTCTACTGTGTTTCATATGGGGTCCAAACAGTGAGCTTGCTCACAACAAAAGAACTGTACTTCCTACACACACGGGCCATATCTAGTTCAACTCTGCTTAGGAAAAAAACAAGAACAGTAGCTCCTCTTCAGTCGAATACACTGTACTTGCGGGGAACAGACGCGAGTGCTATTTGCACTGTGTATGGCAATTGGAGCACAATAGTGACTTGTCTTACCAGAAAACAACTCTTGCTCGTAGGACAAAAAACTGCATGTGACTCAACTCCATTTAGGACTGGAAAACAAACACTAGCTCGACTTCCAAGAAACACACTCTGCTTTTGAGAAAAGAGCACTCTTCTACTCTACTGTGTTTCCCATGTGTTCCGAAAAGTGAGCTTGCTCAGAACAAAAAAATTTTGCTTCCTACACACACGGCCATATCTCGTTCAAGTCTGCTTAGGAAGCTGACAAGAACAGTAGATCCTCTTCAGTCCAATACACTGTACTTGCTGGGAACAGACGCCAGTGCTATTTGTCCTGTTTAGGGCAATGGCAGCGCAATAGTGACTCTTCTCACCAGAAAACAACTCTTGCTCGTAGGACCAGAAACTGCATGTGATTCGACTCCATTTAGGACTAGGAAACAAATGCTAGCTCGCCTTACAAAAACACACTTTTCTTTTGAGAAAAGAGCACTCTTCTACTCTACTGTGTTTCCTGTAGGGCCAGAACAGTGAGCTTGCTCAGAACATAAGAACTGTGCTTCCTACACACGGGCCATATCTAGTTCCACTCTGCTTAGGAAACTGACAAGAACAGTAGCTCCTCTTCAGTCCGATACACTGTACTTGCTGGGAACAGACGCGAGAGCTATTTGAACTATGTATAGCAAGGGGAGAGCAATAGTGACTTTCCTTACCAGAAATCAACTCTTGCTCTTAGGACCAGAAACTGCATGTGATTCCACTCCATTTAGGACTGGGAAACAAACGCTAGCTCGCCTTACAAGAAACACACTCTGCTTTTGAGAAAAGAGCACTCTTCTACTCTACTGTGTTTCCTATGGGGTCTGAACAGTGAGCTTGCTCAGAACAAAAGAACTGTGCTTCCTACACACACAGGCCATATCTAGTTCAACTCTGCTTAGGAAACTGACAAGAACAGTAGCTCCTCTTCAGTCCAATACACTGTACTTGCTGGGAACAGACGCGAGTGCTATTTGCACTGTGTATGGCAATGGGAGCACAATAGTGATTTCCCTTACCAGAAAACAACTCTTGCTTGTAGGACCAAAAACTGCATGTGATTCAACTCCATTTAAGATGGGGAAACAAACACTAGCTCGCCTTACAAGAAACACTCTCTGCTTTTGAGATAAGAGCACTCTTCTACTCTACTGTGTTTTCTATGGGGTTAAACAGTGAGCTTGCTCAGAACAAAAGAATTGTGCATCCTTCACACATGGGCCATATCTAGTTCAACTCTGTTTAGGAAACTGACAAGAACAGTAGCTCCTCTTCAGTCCAATACACTGTACTTGCTGGGACCAGACTCCAGTGCTATTTGCCCTGTGTATGAAAATGGGAGCTCAAGTGTGACTCTTCTTACCAGAAAACAACTCTTGCTTGTAGGACCAGAAACTGCATGTGATTCAACTCCATTTAGGACTGGGAAACAAACGCTAGCTAGCCTTACCAGAAACACACTCTGCTTTGAGAAAAGAGCACTCTTCTACTCTACTGTGTTTCCTATGGGGTCCAAACAGAGAACTTGCTCAGAACAAAAGAACTGTGCTTCCTACACCCGGGCCATATCTAGTTCAACTCTGCTTAGGAAACTGACAAGAGAAGTAGCTCCTCTTCAGTCCAATACACTGCACTTGCTGGGAACAGATGCGCGTGCTATTTGCAATGTGTATGGCAATGGGAGCGCAATAGTGACTTTCCTTACCAGAAAGCAACTCTTGCTCGTAGGACCAAAAACTGCATGTGATTCAACTCCATTTAGGACTGGGAAACAAACGCTAGCTCGCCTTACAAGTAGCACACTCTGCTTTTGAGGAAGGAGCACTCTTCTACTCTACTGTTTTTCCTTTAGCGCCAGAGCAGTGAGCTTGCTCAGAACAAAAGAACTGTGCTTCCTACACACATGGCCATATCTGGTTCAATTCAGCTTAGGAAACTGACAAGAACAGTAGATCCTCTTCAGTCCAATACACTGTACTTGCTCGGAACAGACGCGAGTGCTATTTGCCCTGTGTGACAATGGGAGTGCAATAGTGACTCTTCTTACCAGAAAACAACTCTTGCTCGTAGGAGAAGAAACTGCATGTGATTCAACTCCATTTAGGACTCGAAAACAAACGCTAGCTCGCCTTACAAGAAACACACTCTGCTTTTGAGAAAAGAGCACTCTTCTACTCTACTGTGTTTCCTATAGGGCCAAAACAGTGAGCTTGCTCAGAACAAAAGAACTGTGCTTCCAAAACACACGGCCATATCTAGTTCAGTTCTGCTTAGGAAACTGACAAGAACAGTAGATCCTCTTCAGTCCAATACACTGTACTTGCTGATAAGAGACGTGAGTGCTATTTGAACTGTGTATGGCAATGGGAGCACAATAGTTACTCTTCTTACCAGAAAACTCTCTTGCTCGTAGGACCAGAAGCTGCATGGGATTCAACTCCATTTAGGACTTGGAAACAAAAGTTAGCTCTCCTTACAAGAAACATACTCTGCTTTTGATAAAAGAGCACTCTTCAACTCTACTGTGTTTCCTTTATGGCCAGAACAGTGAGCTTGCTCAGAACAAAAGAACTGTGCTTCCTACACACATGGCCATATCTACTTCAACTATGCTTAGGAAACTGACAAGAACAGTAGCTCCTCTTCAGTCCAATACAGTGTACTTGCTGGGAACAGACGAAGGGCTATTTGTACTGTGTATGGCAAAAGGGTGCAATAGTGACTATTCAAACCAGAAAACAACTCTTGCTCGTAGGACCAGAAACTGCATGTGTATTTCAACTCCATTTAGGACTGGGAAACAAACGCTAGCTCTCCTTACAAGAAACACACTCTGCTTTTGAGAAAAAAGCACTCTTCTACACTACTGTGTTTCCTATAGGGCCAGAATAGTGAGCTTGCTCAGAAAAAAAGAACTGTGCTTCCAACACACACGGCCATATCTAGTTCAATTCTGCTTAAGAAACTGACAACAACAGTAGATCCTCTTCAGTCCAATACACTGTACATGCTGGGAACAGACGCCAGTGCTATTTGCCCTGTGTATGACAAAGGGAGCGCAATAGTGACTCTTCTTACGAGAAAACAACTCTTGCTCGTAGGACCGCAAACTGCATATGATTCAACTCCACTTAGGACAGGAAAACAAACGCTAGCTTGCCTTACAAGAAACACACTATGCTTTTCAGAAAAGGGCACTCTTCTACTCTACAGTGTTTTCTATGGGGTCCGAAAAGTGTGCTTGCTCAGAACAAAAGAACTGTGCTTCCTACACACACGGCCATATCTACTTCAATTCTGCTTAGGAAACTGACAAGAACAGTAGATCCTTTTCAGTCCAATACACTGTACATGGTGGGAAAAGACGCCAGTGCTATTTGCCCTGTGTATGACAATGGGAGCGCAATAGTGACTCTTCTTAACAGAAAACAACTCTTGCTCGTAGGACTTCAATCTGCATGTGATTCAACTCAATTTAGGAGAGGGAAACAAACGCTAGCTCGCCTTACAAGAAACACACTATGCTTTTGAGAAAAGAGCACTCTTCTACTATACTGTGTTTCCTTTAGGGCCAGAATAGTGAGCTTGCTCAGAACAAAAGAACTGTGCTTCCTACACACATGGCCATATCTAGTTCAACTGTGCTTATGAAACTGACAAGAACAGTAGATCCTCCTCAGTCCAATACAGTGTACTTGCTGGGAACAGACGCCAGTGCTATTTGCCCTGTGTATGACAATGGGAGCGCAATAGTGACTCTTCTTACCAGAAAACAACTCTTGCTCATAGGACCAGAATCTGCATGGAATTCAACTCCATTTAGGACTGGGAAACAAACCCTAGCTCGCCTTACAAGAAACAAACTCTGCTTCTGAGAAAAGGGCACTCTTCTACTCTACTGTGTTTCCTATGGGGTCAGAACAGTGAGCTTGCTCAGAACAAAAGAACTGTGCTTCCTACACACACGGGCCATATCTAGTTCAACTCTGCTTAGGAAACTGACAAGAACAGTAGCTCCTCTTCAGTCCAATACAATGTACTTGCTGGGAACAGACGCGAGTGCTATTTGCACTGTGTATGGCAATGGGAGCGCAATAGTGATTTCCCTTACCAGAAAACAACTCTTGCTTGTAGGACCAAAAACTGCATGTGATTCAACTCCATTTAGGACTGGGAAACAAACACTAGCTCGCCTTACAAGAAACACTCTCTGCTTTTGAGATAAGAGCACTCTTCTACTCTACTGTGTTTCTATGGGGTTCAAACAGTGAGCTTGCTCAGAACAAAAGAATTGTGCATCCTTCACATATGGGCCATATCTAGTTCAACTCTGCTTAGGAAACTGACAAGAACAGTAGCTCCTCTTCAGTCCAATACACTGTACTTGCTGGGAACAGACTCCACTGCTATTTGCCCTGTGTATGACAATGGGAGCGCAAGTGTGACTCTTCTTACCAGAAAACAACTCTTGCTCGTAGGATCAGAAATTGCATGGGATTCAACTCCATTTCTGACTGGGAAACAAACACTTGCTCGCCTTACAAGAAACATACTCTGCTTTAGAGAAAAGAGCACTCTTCTACTCTACTGTGTTTTCTATGGGGTCCGAACAGTGAGCTTGCTCAGAACAAAAGAACTGTGCATCCTACACACGGGCCATATTTAGTTCAACTCTGCTTAGGAACCTAACAAGAACAGTAGCTCCTCTTCAGTCCAATACACTGTACTTGTTGGGAACAGACGCAAGGGCTACTTGTACTATGTATGGCAAAAGGAGCACAATAGTGACTATTCTAACCAGAAAAAAACTCTTGCTCATATGGCCAGAAACTGCATGTGTATTTCAACTCCATTTAGGACTGGGAAACAAATGCTAGCTCGCCTTACAAGAAACACACTCTGCTTTTGAGAAAAGAGCTCTCTTCTACTCTACTGTGTTTCCTATGGTGTTCGAACAGTGAGCTTGCTCAGAACAAAAGAACTGTGCTTCCTACACACAAGGGCCATATCTAGTTCAACTCTGATTTGGAAACGTACGAGAACAGTAGCTCCTCTTCAGTCCAATACACTGTACATGCTGGGAACAGACGCGAGTGCTATTTGCACTGTGTACGGCAATGGATGCACAATAGTGACTTCTTACCAGAAAACAACTCTTGCTCTTAGGACCTGAAACTGCATTTGATTCAATCCACTTAGGACTGGGAAACAAACACTAGCTCGCCTTACAAGAAACACACTCTGCTTTTGAGGAAAGAGCACTCTTCTACTCTACTGTGTTTCCTATAGGGCCAGAACAGTGAGCTGGCTGAGAACAAAAAAACTGTGCTTTCTACACACACGGGCCATATCTAGTTCAACTCTGCTTAGGAACCTGACAAGAACAGTAGATCCTCTTCAGTCCAATACACTGTACATGCTGGGAACAGACGCCAGTGCTATTTGCCCTGTGTATGGCAAAGGGAGCGCATTAGTGACTCTTCTAACCAGAAAACAACTCTTGCTCGTAGGACCAGAAACTGCATGTTTATTTCAACTCCATTTAGGACTGGGAAACAAAAGCTAGCTCTCCTTACAAGAAACGTACTCTTCTTTTGAGAAAAGAGCACTCTTCTACTCTACTGTGTTTCCTTTAAGGCCAGAACAGTGAGCTTGCTCAGAACAAAAGAACTGTGCTTCCTACACACATGGCCATATCTAGTTCAACTCTGCTTAGGAAACTGACAAGAACAGTAGATCCTCTTCGGTCCAATACACTGTACTTGCTGGGAACAGACTCCAGTGCTATTTGCCCTGTGTATGACAATGGGAGCACAAGTTTGACTCTTCTTACCAGAAAAAAACTCTTGCTCGTAGGACCAGAAACTGCATGTGATTAAAACCATTTAGGACTGGGAGACAAACGCTAGCTTGCCTCACAAGAAACGCACTCTGATTCTGAGAAAAGGGCACTCTTCTACTCTACTGTGTTTCCTATGGGGTCCGAACAGTGAGCTTGCTCAGAACAAAAGAAATGTGCTTCCTACAAACACGGCCATATCTACTTCAATTCTGCTTAGGAAACTGACAAGAACAGTAGATCCTCTTCAGTCCAATACACTGTACATGCTGGGAACAGATGCCAGTGCTATTTGCCCTGTGTAAGACAATGGGAGCGCAATAGTGACTCTTCTTACCAGAAAACAACTCTTGCTCGTAGGACCGCAAACTGCATGTGATTCAACTCCATTTAGAACAGGGAAACAAATGCTAGCTCGCCTTACAAGAAACACACTCTGCTTTTGAGAAAAGAGCACTTTTCTACTCTACTTTGTTTCCTAGAGGGCCAGAACAGTGAGCTTGCTCAGAACAAAAGAACTGTGCTTCCTACACTTACGGGCCATATCTAGTTCAACTCTGCTTAGGAACCTGCCAAGAACAGTAGATCCTCTTCAGTCAAATACACTTTACTTGCTGTGAACAGATGCGAGTGCTATTTGCACTGTGTATGGCAATGGGAGCGCAAAAGTGACTTTCCTTACCAGAAAACAACTCTTGCTTTTAGGACCAGAAATGCATGTGACTCAACTCCATTTAAGACTGGGAAATAAACGCTAGCTCGCCTTACAAGAAACACGCTCTGCTTTTGAGAACAGAGCACTATTCTACTCTACTGGGTTTCCTATGTGTTCCAAACAGTGAGCTTGCTCAGAGCAAAAGAACTGTGCTTCCTACACACACGGGTCATATCTAGTTCAACTCTGCTTAGGAAACTCACAAGAACAGTAGCTCCTCTTCAGTCCAATACACTGTACTTGCTGGGAACAGACGCGAGTGCTCTTTTTACTGTGTATGGCAATGGGAGCGCAATAGTGACTTTCCTTACCAGAAAACAACTCTTGCTCGTAGGACCTGAAACTGCATGTGATTCAAGTGCATTTAGGACTGGGAAACAAACGCTAGCTCGCCTTACAAGAAACACACTCTGCTTTTGAGGAAAGAGCACTCTTCTACTCTACTGTGTTTCCTATAGGGCCAGAACAGTCAGCTTGCTGAGTAGAAAAGAACTGTGCTTCCTACACACATGGGCCATATCTAGTTCAACTCTGCTTAGGAACCTGACAAGAACAGTAGATCCTCTTCAGTCCAATACACTGTACATGCTAGGAACAGACGCCAGTGCTATTTGCCCAGTGTATGACAATTGGAGCGCAAAAGTGACTCTTATTACCAGAAAACAACTCTTGATTATAGGACCAGAAACTGCATGTGATTCAACTCCATTTAGGACTGGGAAACAAATGCGAGCTCACCTTACAAGAAACACACTCTGCTTTTGAGAAAAGAGCACTCTTCTACTCTACTGTGTTTCCTATGGGGTTCGAACAGTGAGCTTGCTCAGAACAAAAGAACTGTGCTTCCTACACACACGGGCCATATCTAGTTCAACTCTGCTTAGGAAACTGACAAGAACAGTAGCATTTCTTCAGTCCAATACACTGTACATGCTGGCAACAGATGCCAGTGCTATTTGCCCTGTGCATGTCAATGGGAGCGCAATAGTGACTCTTCTTTCCAGAAAACAACACTTGTTTGTAGGACCAGAAACTGCATGTGATTCACTCCATTTAGGACTGGGAAACAAACGGTATCTCGCCTTACAAGAAACACACTCTGCTTTTGAGAAAAGAGCACTCTTTTACTCTACTGTGTTTCCTATGGGGTCCGAACAGTGAGCTTGCTCAGAACAAAAGAACTGTGCTTCCTACACACACGGGCCATATCTAGTTCAACTCTGCTTAGGAAACTGACAAGAACAGTAGCTCCTCTTCATTCCAATACACTGTACTTGCTGGAACAGACGCGAGGGCTATTTGCACTGTTTATGGCAAAGGGAGCACAATGGTGACTCTTCTTACCAGAAAACAACTCTTTTCGTAGGACCAAAAACTGCATTTGATTCAACTCCATTTAGGACTGAGAAACAAACGCTAGCTCACCTTACAAAAAACACACTCTGCTTTTAAGAAAAGAGCACTTTTCTACTCTACATTATTTCCTAGAGGGCCAGAACAGTGAGCTTGCTCAGAACAAAAGAACTGTGCTTCCTACACTTACGGGCCATATCTAGTTCAACTCTGCTTAGGAACCTGCCAAGAACAGTAGATCCTCTTCAGTCAAATGCACTTTACTTGCTGGGAACAGACGCGAGTGCTATTTGCACTGTGTATGGCAATGGGAGCGCAATAGTGACTTTCTTTACCAGAAAACAACTCTTGCTTTTAGGACCAGAAATACATGTGATTCAACTCCATTTAAGCCTGGGAAATAAACGCTAGCTCGCCTTACAAGAAACACGCTCTGCTTTTGAGAACAGAGCACTATTCTTCTCTACTGGGTTTCCTATGGGGTCCAAAGAGTGAGCTTGCTCAGAACAAAAGAACTGTGCTTCCCACACACACGGGTCATATCTAGTTCAACTCTGCTTAGGAAATTGACAAGAACAGTAGCTCCTCTTCATTCCAATACACTGTACTTGCTGGGAACAGACGCGAGTGCTATTTGCACTGTGTGTGACAATGGGAGCGCAATAGTGACTTTCCTTACCAGAAAACAACTCTTGCTCGTAGGACCTGAAACTGCATGTGATTCAAGTCCATTTAGGACTGGGAAACAAACGCTAGCTCGCCTTACAAGAAACACACTTTGCTTTTGAGGAAAGAGCACTCTTCTACTCTTCTGTGTTTCCTATAGGGCCAGAACAGTGAGCTTGCTGAGTAGAAAAGAACTGTGCTTCCTACACACATGGGTCATATCTAGTTCAACTCTGCTTAGGAACCTGACAAGAACAGTAGATCCTCTTCAGTCCAATACACTGAACATGCTGGGAACAGACGCCAGTGCTATTTGCCCAGTGTATGACAATTGGAGCGCAAAAGTGACTCTTATTACCAGAAAAAACTCTTGGTCATAGGACCAGAAACTGCATGTGATTCAACACCGTTTAGGACTGGGAAACCAACGCTAGCTCTCCTTACAAGAAACACACTCTGCTTTTGAGAAAAAAGCACTCTTCTACACTACTGTGTTTCCTATAGGGCCAGAATAGTGAGCTTGCTCAGAACAAAAGAACTGTGCTTCCAACACACACGGCCATATCTAGTTCAATTCTGCTTACGAAACTGACAACAACAGTAGATCCTCTTCAGTCCACTACACTGTACATGCTGGGAACAGACGCCAGTGCTATTTGCCCTGTGTATGACAATGGGAGCGCAATAGTGACTCTTCTTAACAGAAAACAACTCTTGCTCGTAGGACCGCAAACTGCATGTGATTCAACTCCATTTAGGAGAGGGAAAAAAACGCTAGCTCGCCTTACAAGAAACACACTATGCTTTTGAGAAAAGAGCACTCTTCTACTCTACTGTGTATCCTTTAGGGCCAGAATAGTGAGCTTGCTCAGAACAAAAGAACTGTGCTTCCTACACACACGGCCATATCTAGTTCAACTGTGCTTATGAAACTGACAGTAACAGTAGCTCCTCTTCAGTCCAATACACTGTACTTGCTGTGAACAGACGCGAGTGCTATTTGTACTGTGTATGGCAATGGGAGCACAATAGTGATTTTCCTTACCAGAAAACAAATCTTGCTTGTAGGACCAAAAACTGCATGTGATTCAACTCCATTTAGGACTGGGAAACAAACACTAGCTCGCCTTATGAGAAACACTCTCTGCTTTTGAGAAAAGAGCACTCTTCTACTCTACTGTGTTTTCTATGGGGTTCAAACAGTGAGCTAGCTCAGAACAAAAGAATTGTGCATCCTTCACACACGGGCCATATCTAGTTCAACTCTGCTAAGGAAACTGACAAGAACAGTAGCTCCTCTTCAGTCCAATACACTGTACTTGCTGGGAACAGACTCCAGTGCTATTTGCCCTGTGTATGACAATGGGAGCGCAAGTGTGACTCTTCTTACCAGAAAACAACTCTTGCTCGTAGGACCAGAAACTACATGTGATTCAACTCCATTTAGGACTGGGAAACAAACGCTAGCTAGCCTTACCAGAAACACACTCTGCTTTGAGAAAAGAGCACTCTTCTACTCTACTGTGTTTCCTATGGGGTCCAAACAGAGAACTTGCTCAGAACAAAAGAACTGTCCTTCCTACACCCGGGCCATATCTAGTTCAACTCTGCTTAGGAAACTGACAAGAGAAGTAGCTCCTCTTCAGTCCAGTACACTGTACTTGCTGGGAACAGATGTGCGGGCTATTTGCAATGTGTATGGCAATGGGAGCTCAATAGTGACTTTCCTTACCAGAAAGCAACTCTTGCTCATAGAACCAAAAACTGCATGTGATTCAACTCCATTTAGGACTGGGAAACAAACGCTAGCTCGCCTTACAAGTAGCACACTCTGCTTTTGAGGAAGGAGCACTCATCTACTCTACTGTGTTTCCTTTAGGGCCAGAATAGTGAGCTTGCTCAGAACAAAAGAACTGTGCTTCCTACACACACGGCCATATCTAGTTCAACTCTGCTTATGAAACTGACAAGAACAGTAGATCCTCCTCAGTCCAATACAGTGTACTTGCTGGGAACAGACGCCAGTGCTGTTTGCCCTGTGTATGACAATGGGAGCGCAATAGTGACTCTTCTTAGTAGAAAACAACTCTTGCTCGTAGGACCAGAAACTCCATGGGATTCAACTCCATTTAGGACTGGGAAACAAACTCTAGCTCGCCTTACAAGAAACACGTTCTGCTTTTGAAAAAAGAGCACTCTTCTACTCTACTGTTTTTCCTATAGGGCCAGAACAGTGAGCTTGCTAGAACAATAGAACTGTGCTTCCAACACACACGGGCAAAATCTAGTTCAACTCTGCTTAGGAAACTGACAGGAACAGTAGCTCCTCTTTAGTCCAATACACTGTACTTGCTGGGAACAGACGCGAGTGCTATTTGCACTGTGAACAGCAATGGGAGCACAATAGTGATTCTTCTTACCAGAAAACAACTCTTGCTCTAAGGACCAGAAACTGCATGTTATTCAACTCCATTTAAGACTGGGAAACAAACGCTAGCTTGCCTTACAAGAAACACGCTCTGCTTTTGAGAAAAGTGCACACTTCTACTCTACTGTGTTTCCTATGGGGTACGAACAGTGAGCTTGCACAGAACAAAAGAAATGTGCTTCCTACACACACGCGCCATATCTAGTTCAACTCTGCTTAGGAAACTGACAAGAACAGTAGCTCCTCTTCAGTCCAATACACTGTACTTGCTGGTAACAGACGCCAGTGCTATTTGCACTGTGTATGACAATGGGAGCGCAATAGTGACTCTTCTTACCACAAAACAATTCCTGCTTGTAGGAACAGAAACTGCATGTGATTCAACTCCATTTAGGACTGGGAAACAAACGCTAGCTCGCCTTACAAGAAACACACTCTGCTTTTGAGAAAAGAGCACTCTTCTACTCTACTGTGTTTCCTATAGGGCCAGAATAGTGAGCTTGCTCAGAACAAAAGAACTGTGCTTCCTACACACACAGGCCATATCTAGTTCAACTCTGCTTAGGAAACTGACAAGAACAGTAGCTCCTCTTCAGTCCAATACACTGTACTTGCTGGAACAGACGCGAGGGCTATTTGCACTGTGTATGGCAACGGGAGCACAATAGTGACTCTTCTTACCAGAAAACAACTCTTGCTCATAGGACCAAAAACTGCATTTGATTCAACTCCATTTAGGACTGAGAAACAAACGCTAGCTCACCTTACAAAAAACACACTCTGCTTTTGAGAAAAGAGCACTTTTCTACTCTACTTTGTTTCCTAGAGGGCCAGAACAGTGAGCTTGCTCACAACAAAAGAACTGTGCTTCCTACACTTACGGGCCATATCTAGTTCAACTCTGCTTAGGAACCTGCCAAGAACAGTAGATCCTCTTCAGTCAAATACACTTTACTTGCTGTGAACAGATGCGAGTGCTATTTGCACTGTGTATGGCAATGGGAGCGCAAAAGTGACTTTCCTTACCAGAAAACAACTCTTGCTTTTAGGACCAGAAATGCATGTGACTCAACTCCATTTAAGACTGGGAAATAAACGCTAGCTCGCCTTACAAGAAACACGCTCTGCTTTTGAGAACAGAGCAATATTCTACTCTACTGGGTTTCCTATGCGTTCCAAACAGTGAGCTTGCTCAGAGCAAAAGAACTGTGCTTCCTACACACACGGGTCATATCTAGTTCAACTCTGCTTAGGAAACTCACAAGAACAGTAGCTCCTCCTCAGTCCAATACACCGTAATTGCTGGGAACAGACTCGAGTGCTCTTTGCACTGTGTATGGCAATGGGAGCGCAATAGTGACTTTCCTTACCAGAAAACAACTCTTGCTCAAAGGACCTGAAACTGCATGTGATTCAAGTGCATTTAGGACTGGGAAACAAACGCTAGCTCGCCTTACAAGAAACACACTCTGCTTTTGAGGAAAGAGCACTCTTCTACTCTACTGTGTTTCCTATAGGGCCAGAACAGTGAGCTTGCTGAGTAGAAAAGAACTGTGCTTCCTACACACATGGGCCATATCTAGTTCAACTCTGCTTAGGAACCTGACAAGAACAGTAGATCCTCTTCAGTCCAATACACTGTACATGCTAGGAACAGACGCCAGTGCTATTTGCCCAGTGTATGACAATTGGAGCGCAAAAGTGACTCTTATTACCAGAAAACAACTCTTGATCATAGGACCAGAAACTGCATGTGATTTAACTCCATTTAGGACTGGGAAACAAATGCTAGCTCACCTTACAAGAAACACACTCTGCTTTTGAGAAAAGAGCACTCTTCTACTCTACTGTGTTTCCTATGGGGTTCGAACAGTGAGCTTGCTCAGAACAAAAGAACTGTGCTTCCTACACACACGGGCCATATCTAGTTCAACTCTGCTTAGGAAACTGACAAGAACAGTAGCTCCTCTTCAGTCCAATACACTGTACATGCTGGCAACAGATGCCAGTGCTATTTGCCCTGTGCATGTCAATGGGAGCGCAATAGTGACTCTTCTTTCCAGAAAACAACACTTGTTTGTAGGACCAGAAACTGCATGTGATTCACTCCATTTAGGACTGGGAAACAAACGGTATCTCGCCTTACAAGAAACACACTCTGCTTTTGAGAAAAGAGCACTCTTTTACTCTACTGTGTTTCCTATGGGGTCCGAACAGTGAGCTTGCTCAGAACAAAAGAACTGTGCTTCCTACACACACGGGCCATATCTAGTTCAACTCTGCTTAGGAAACTGACAAGAACAGTAGATCCTCTTCAGTCCAATACACTGTACATGCTGGGAACCGACGCCAGTGATATTTGCCCTGTGTAAGACAATGGGAGCGCAATAGTGACTCTTCTTGCCAGAAAACAACTCTTGCTCATGGTACCAGAAACTGCATGGAATTCAATTCCATTTAGGACTGGGAAACAAACGCTAGTTCTCCTTACAAGAAACACACTCTACTTTTGAGAAAAGAGCACTCTTCTACTCTACTGTGTTTCCTATGGGGTCCTAACAGTGAGCTTGCTCAGAACAAAAGAACTGTGCTTCCTACACACATGGGCCATATCTAATTCAACTCTGCTTAGGAAACTGACAAGAACAGTAGCTCCTCTTCAATCCAATACACTGTACATGCTAGGAACAGACGCCAGTGCTATTTGCCCTGTGTATGACAATGGGAGCACAATAGTGACTCTTATTACCAGAAAACAACTCTTGCTCGTAGGACCAGAAACTGCATGGGATTCAACTCCATTTAGGACTGGGAAACAAATGCTCTTTCGCATTACAAGAAACACACTCTGCTTTTGAGAAAAGAGCACTCTTCTACTCTAGTGTTTTTCCTATGGGGTCCGAACTGTGAGCTTGCTCACAACAAAAGAACTGTGCTTCCTACACACATGGGCCATATCTAGTTCAACTCTGCTTAGGAAACTGACAAGAACAGTAGCTCCTCTTCAGTCAAATACACTGTACTTGCTGCGAAGAGACGCGAGTGCTATTTGCACTGTGTATGACAATGGGAGCACAATAGTGACTCTTCTTACCAGAAAACAACTCTTGCTCATAGGAATTGAAACTGCATGTGATTCAACTCCATTTAGGACTGGGGAACAAACACTGGCTTGCCTTACAAGAAACATACTCTGCTTTTGAGAAAAGAGCACTCTTCTACTCTACTGTGTTTCCTATAGGGCCAGAACAGTGAGCTTGCTCAGAACAAAAGAACTGTGCTTCCTACACACACGGGCCATATCTAGTTCAACTCTGCTTAGGAAACTGAGAAGAACAGTAGCTCCTCTTCAGTCCAATACACTGTACTTGCTGGGAACAGACGCATGTGCTATTTGCACTGTGTATGGCAATGGGAGCACAATAGTGACTTTCCTTAGCAGAAAACAACTCTTGCTTGTAGGACCAGAAACCGCATGTGATTCAACTCCATTTAGGACTGGGAAACAAACGCTAGCTCGCCTTACAAGAAACACACTGCTTTAGAGAAAAGAGCACTCTTCTACTCTACTGTGTTTCCTATGGGGTCCAAACAGTGAGCTGGCTCAGAACAAAAGAACTGTGCTTCCTACACACACGGACCATATGTAGTTCAACTCTGCTTAGGAAACTGACAAGAACAGTAGCTCCTTCAGTCCAATACACTGTACTTGCTGGGAACAGACGCGAGTGCTATTTACACTGTGTATGGCAATTGGAGCACAATAGTGACTCGTCTTACCAGAAAACAACTCTTGCTCATAGAACAAAAAATTGCATGTGACTCAACTCCATTTAGGACTGGGAAACAAACTCTAGCTCGCTTTACAAGAAACACACTCTGCTTTTGAGAAAAGAGCACTCTTCTACTCTACTGTGTTTCCTATAGGGCCAGAACAGTGAGCTTGCTCAGAAAAAAAGAACTGTGCTTCTTACACACAGGGGCCATATGTAGTTCAACTCTTCTTAGGAAACTGACAAGAACAGTAGCTCCTCTTCAGTCCAATACACTGTACTTGCTGGGAAGATACGGGAGGGCTATTTGCACTGTGTATGGCAATGGGAGCACAATAGTGACTTTCCTTACCAGAAAACAACTCTTGCTCATAGGACCAGAAACTGCATGTGATTCCACTCCATTTAGGAATGGGAAACAAACGCTAGCTCGCCTTAAAAGAAACACACTCTGCTTTTGAGAAAAAAGCACTCTTCTATTCTACTGTGTTTCCTATGGGGTCCGAACAGTGAGCTTGCTCAGAACAAAAGAACTGTGCTTTCTACACACATGGCCATATCTAGTTCAATTCTGCATAGGAACCTGACAAGAACAGTAGATCCTCTTCAGTCCAATACACTGTACTTCCTGGGATCAGATGCCAGTGGTATTTGCCCTGTGTATGACAATGGGAGCACAATAGTGACTCTTCTCACCAGAAAACAACTCTTGCTCGTAGGACCAGAAACTGCATGGGATTCAACTCCATTTAGGACTGGGAAAAAAACGCTAGCTCGCCTTACAAGAAACACACTCTGCTTTTGAGAAAAGAGCAATCTTCTACTCTACTGTGTTTCCTATAAGGCCAGAACAGTGAACTTGCTCAGAACAAAAGAACTGTGCATCCTACACACGGGCCATAACTAGTTCAACTCTGCTTAGGAAACTGACAAGAACAGTAGCTCCTCTTCAGTCCAATACACTGTACTTGCTGGGAACAGACACGAGTGCTATTTGCACTGTGTATGGCATTTGGAGCACAATAGTGACTCTTCTTACCAGAAAACAACTCTTGCTCGTAGGACCAAAAACTGTCTGTGATTCAACTCCATTTAGGACTGTTAAACAAACGCGAGCTCGCCTTACAAGAAACACACTCTGCTTTAGAGAAAAGAGCACTCTTCTACTCTACTGTGTTTCCTGAAGGACCAGAAAATTGAGCTTGCTCAGAACATAATTACTGTGCTTCCTACACACACGGCCATATCTAGTTTAGTATGCTAAGGAACCTGACAAGAACAGTAGATCCTCTTCAGTTCAATACACTGTACTTGCTGGGAACAGACGCCAGTGCTATTTGTCCTGTGTATGGCAATGGCAGCAATAGTGACTCTTCTTACCATAAAACAACTCTTGCTCGTAGGACCAGAAACTGCATGTGATTCATCTCCATTTAGGACTGGGAAACAAACACTAGTTAGCCTTACAAGAAACAAACTCTGCATTAGAGAAAAGAGCACTCCTCTACTCTACTGTGTTTCCTATAGGGCCAGAACAGTGAACTTGCTCAGAACATAAGAACTGTGCTTCCTACACACACGGGCCATAACTTCTTCAACTCTGCTTAGGAAACTGGCAAGAACAGTAGCTCCTCTTCAGTCTGATACACTGTACTTGCTGGGAACAGACGGGAGTGCTATTTGCACTGTGTATGGCAATGGGAGCGCAATAGTGACTTTCCTTACCAGAAAACAACTCTTGCTCGTAGGACCAGAAACTGCATGTGATTCAACTCCATATAGGACTGGGAAACAAACGCTAGCTCCCCTTACAAGAAACACAATCTGCTTTTGAGAAAAGAGCACTCTTCTACTCTACTGTGTTTCCTATCGGGCCAGAACAGTGAGCTTGCTCAGAAAAAAAGAACTGTGCTTCCTACATACACGGGCCATATCTAGTTCAACTCTGCTTAGGAAACTGACAAGAACAGTAGCTCCTCTTCAGTCCAATACACTGTACTTGCTCGGAACAGACGCGAGTGCTATTTGCACTGTGTATGGCAACTGGAGCACAATAGTGACTCGTCTTACCAGAAAACAACTCTTGATCGTAGGACAAAAAACTGCATGTGACTCAACTCCATTTAGGACTGGGAAACAAACGCTAGCTCGCCTTCCAAATACACACTCTGCTTTTGAGAAAAGAGCACTCTTCTACTCTACTGTGTTTCTTATGTGTTCCGAACAGTGAGCATGCTCAAAACAAAAAAACTGTGCTTCCTACACACACGGACATATCTAGTTCAAGTTTGCTTAGGAAACTGACAAGAACAGTAGCTCCTATTCAGTCCGATACACTGTACTTGCTGGGAACAGACGCGAGTGCTATTTGCACTGTATATGACATTTGGAGCGCAACAGTGACTCTTCTTACCAGAAAACAACTCTTGCTCGTAGGAACAGAACCTGCATGGAATTCAACTCCATTTAGGACTGGGAAACAAACGCTAGCTCGCCTTACAAGAAACACACTCTGCTTTTGAGAAAAGAGCACAATTCTACTCTACTGTGTTTCCTATGGCGTCCGAACAGAGAGCTTTCTCAAAACAAAAGAACTTTGCTTCCTTCACACATGGCCATGTCTAGTTCAATTCTGCTTAGGAACCTGACAAGAACAGTAGATCCTCTTCAGTCCAATACACTATACTTGCTGGGAACAGACGCCAGTGCTATTTGTCCTGTGTATGGCAATGGCAGCGCAATAGTGACTCTTCTTACCATAAAACAACTCTTTCTCGTAGGACCAGAAACTGCATGTGATTCAACTCCATTTAGGACTGGGAAACAAACGCTAGCTCGCCTTACAAGAAACACAATCTGCTTTAGAGAAAAGAGCACTCTTCTACTCTACTGTGTTTCCTATAGGGCCAGAACAGTGAGCTTGCACAGAACAAAAGAACTGTGCTTCCTGCACACGGGCCATATCTAGTTCAACTCTGCTTAGGAAACTGACAAGAACAGTAGCTCCTATTCAGTCCAATACACTGTACTTGCTGGGAACAGACGCGAGTGCTATTTGCACTGTGTATTGCATTTGGAGCGCAATAGTGACTCTTCTTACCAGAAAACAACTCTTGCTCGTAGGACCAAAAACTGCCTGTGACTCAACTCCATTTAGGACTGGGAAACAAACGCGAGCTCGCCTTACAAGAAACACACTCTGCTTTAGAGAAAAGAGCACTCTTCTACTCTACTGTGTTCCCTATGGGGTTCGAACAGTGAGCTTGTTCAGAACAAAAAAACTGTGCTTCCTACACACAAGGCCATATCTAGTTCAAGTCTGATTAGGAACCTGACAAGAACAGTAGATCCTCTTTCGTCCAATACACTGTACTTGCTTGAAAAAGACGCCAGTGCTATTTGTCCTGTGTATGGCAATGGCAGCGCTATAGTTACTCTTCTTACCAGAAAACAACTCTTGATTGTAGGACCAGAAACTCCATGTGATTCAACTCCATTTAGGACCAGGAAACAAACGCTAGCTTGCCTTACAAGAAACACACTCTGCTTTTGAGAAAAGAGCACTCTTCTACTCTACTGTGTTTCCTATGGGTTCCAAACAGTGAGCTTGCTCAGAACAAAAGAACTGTGCTTCCTAAACACGCAAGCCATATCTAGTTCAACTCTGCTTAGGAAACTGACAAGAACAGTAGCTCCTCTTCAGTCCGATACACTGTACTTGCTGGGAACAGACGCGAGTGCTATTTGCACTGTGTATGGCAATTGGGACACAATAGTGACTCGTCTTACCAGAAAACAACTCTTGCTCGTAGGACAAAAAACTGCATGTGACTCAACTCCATTTAGTACTGGGAAACAAACACTAGCTCGTATTCCAAGAAACACACTCTGCTTTTGAGAAAAGAGCACTCTTCTACTCCACTGTCTTTCCTATGGGGTCCGAACAGTGAGCTTGCTCATAACAAAAAAACTGTGCTTCGAACAAACACGGCCATATCTAGTTCAAGTCTGCTTAGGAACCTGACAAGAACAGTAGATCCTCTTCAATCCGATACACTGTACTTGCTGGGAACAGACACATGTGCTATTTGCACTGTGTATGGCAATGGGAGCGCAATATTGACTTTCCTTACCAGAAAACAACTCTTGCTCGTAGGAACTGAAACTGCATGGGATTCAACTCCATTTAGGACTGGGAAACAAACGCTAGCTTGCCTTACAAGAAACACACTCTGCTTTTGAGAAAAGAGCACAATTCTACTCTACTGTGTTTCCAAACGGGTCCGAACAGAGAGCTTGCTCAGAACAAAAGAACTGTGCTTCCTACACACACGGCCATATCTAGTTCAATTCTGCTTAGGAACCTGACAAGAACAGTAGATCCTCTTCAGTCCAATACACTGTACTTGCTGGGAACAGACGCCCATGCTATTTGTCCTGTGTATGGCAATGGCAGCGCAATAGTGACTCTTCTTACCAGAAAACAACTCTTGCTCATAGGACCAGAAACTGCATGTGATTCAACTCCATTTAGGACTGGGAAACAAACGCTAGCTCGCCTTACAAGAAACACACTCTGCTTTTGAGAAAAGAGCACTCTTCTACTCTACTGTGTTTCCTATAGGGCCAGAACAGTGAGCTTGCTCAGAACAAAAGAACTGTGCTTCCTACAGACGGACCATATCTATATCAAGTCTGCTTAGTAAACTGACAAGAACAGTAGCTCCTCTTCAGTCCGATACACTGTACTTGCTGGGAACAGACGGGAGTGCTATTTGCACTGTGTATGGCAGTGGGAGCGCAATAGTGACTTTCCTTACAAAAAAACAACTCTTGCTCGTAGGACCAGAAACTGCATGTGATTCAACTCCATATAGGACTGGGAAACAAACGCTAGCTCCCCTTACAAGAAACACATTCTGCTTTTGAGAAAAGAGCACTCTTCTACTCTACTGTGTTTCCTATCGGGCCAGAACAGTGAGCTTGCTCAGAAAAAAAGAACTGTGCTTCCTACATACACGGGCCATATCTAGTTCAACTCTGCTTAGGAAACTGACAAGAACAGTAGCTCCTCTTCAGTCCAATACACTGTACTTGCTCGGAACAGACGCGAGTGCTATTTGCACTGTGTATGGCAATTGGAGCACAATAGTGACTCGTCTTACCAGAAAACAACACTTGATCGTAGGACTAAAAACTGCATGTGACTCAACTCCATTTAGGACTGGGAAACAAACGCTAGCTCGCCTTCCAAAAACACACTCTGCTTTTGAGAAAAGAGCACTCTTCTACTCTACTGTGTTTCTTATGTGTTCCGAATAGTGAGCATGCTCAAAACAAAAAAACTGTGCTTCCTACACACACGGCGATATCTAGTTCAAGTTTGCTTAGGAAACTGACAAGAACAGTAGCTCCTATTCAGTCCGATACACTGTACTTGCTGGGAACAGACGCGAGTGCTATTTGCACTGTATATGACATTTGGAGCGCAACAGTGACTCTTCTTACCAGAAAACAACTCTTGCTCGTCGGACCAGAAACTGCATGTGACTCAACTCCATATAGGACTGGGAAACAAACGCTAGATCTCCTTACAAGAAACACAATCTGCTTTTGAGAAAAGAGCACTCTACTACTCTACTGTGTTTCCTATAGGGCCAGAACAGTGAGCTTGCTCAGAACAAAAGAACTGTGCTTCCTACACACACGGCCATATCTAGTTCAACTCTGCTTAGGAACCTGACAAGAACAGTAGATCCTCTTCAGTCCAATACACTGTACATGCTGGGAACACACGCGTGTGCTATTTGCCCTGTGTATGACAATGGGAGCACAATAGTGACTCTTCTTACCAGAAAACAACTCTTGCTCGTAGGACCAGAAACTGCATGTGATTCAACTCCACTTAGGACTGGGAAACAAACACTAACTCTGCTTACAAGAAACACACTCTGATTTAGAGAAAAAAGCACTCTTCTACTCTACTGTGTTTCCTAAGAGGTCCGAACAGTGAACTTGCTCAGAACAAAAGAACTGTGCTTCCTACACACACGGCCATATCTAGTTCAATTCTGCTTAGGAACCTGACAAGAACAGTAGATCTTCTTCAGTCCTATACACTGTACTGCTGGGAACAGACAACAGTGCTATTAGTCCTGTGTATGGCAATGGCAGCGCAATAGTGACTCTTCTTACCATAAAAAAACTCTTGCTCCTAGGACCAGAAACTACATGTGATTCAACTCCATTTAGGACTGGGAAACAAACGCTAGCTCGCCTTACAAGAAACACACTCTGCTTTAGAGAAAAGAGCACTCTTCTACTCTACTGTGTTTCCTATAGGGCCAGAACAGTGAGCTTGCTCAGAAGAAAGAACTGTGCTCCTACACTCGGGCCATATCTAGTTCAACTCTGCTTAGGAAACTGACAAGAACAGTAGCTCCTATTCAGTCCGATACACTGTACTTCCTGGGAACAGACGGGAGTGCTATTTGCACTGTGTATGGCTATTGGAGCACAATAGTGACTCGTCTTACCAGAAAACAACTCTTGCTCGTAGGACAAAAAACTGCATGTGACTCAACTCCATTTAGGACTGGGAAACAAACGCTAGCTCGCCTTCCAAGAAACACACTCTGCTTTTGAGAAAAGAGCACTCTTCTACTCTACTGTGTTTCCTATGTGTTCCCAACAGTGAGCTTGCTCAGAACAAAAAAACTGTGCTTCCTACAAACATTGCCACATCTAGTTCAAGTCTGCTTAGGAACCTGACAAGAACAGTAGATCCTCTTCAGTCCAATACACTGTGCTCCTGGGAACAAACAACAGTACTATTTGTCCTGTGTATGGCAATGGCAGCGCAATAGTGACTCTTCTTACCATAAAACAACTCTTGCTCGTAGGACCAGAAACTGCATGTGATTCAACTCCATTTAGGACTGGGAAACAAACGCTAGCTCTCCTTACAAGAAACACACTCTGCTTTTGAGAAAAGAGCACAATTCTACTCTACTGTGTTTCCTATGGGGTCCGAACAGTGAGCTTGCTCAGAACAAAAGAACTGTGCTTCCTACACACACCAACCATATCTAGTTCAACTCTGCTTAGGAAACTGAGAAGAACAGTAGCTCCTCTTCAGTCCGATACACTGTATTTGCTGGGAACAGACGCGAGTGCTATTTGCACTGAGTATGGCAATGGGAGCTCAATAGTTACTTTCCTTACCAGAAAACAACTGTTGCTCGTAGGAACTGAAACTGCATGGGATTCAACTCCATTTAGGACTGGGAAACAAACGCTAGCTTGCCTTACAAGAAACACACTCTGCTTTTGAGAAAAGAGCACAATTCTACTCTACTGTGTTTCCTAACGGGTCCGAACAGAGAGCTTGCTCAGAACAAAAGAACTGTGCTTCCTACTCACACGGCCATATCTAGTTCAATTCTGCTTAGGAACCTGACAAGAACAGTAGATCCTCTTCAGTCCAATACACTGTACTTGCTGGGAACAGACGCCCATGCTATTTGTCCTGTGTATGGCAATGGCAGCGCAATAGTGACTCTTCTTACCAGAAAACAACTCTTGCTCGTAGGACCAGAAACTGCATGTGATTCAACTCCATTTAGGACTGGGAAACAAACGCTAGCTCGCCTTACAAGAAACACACTCTGCTTTTGAGAAAAGAGCACTCTTCTACTCTACTGTGTTTCCTATAGGGCCAGAACAGTGAGCTTGCTCAGAACAAAAGAACTGTGCTTCCTACAGACGGACCATATCTATATCAAGTCTGCTTAGTAAACTGACAAGAACAGTAGCTCCTCTTCAGTCCGATACACTGTACTTGCTGGGAACAGACGGGAGTGCTATTTGCACTGTGTATGGCAATGGGAGCGCAATAGTGACTTTCCTTACCAAAAAACAACTCTTGCTCGTAGGACCAGAAACTGCATGTGATTCAAGTCCATATAGGACTGGGAAACAAACGCTAGCTCCCCTTACAAGAAACACAATCTGCTTTTGAGAAAAGAGCACTCCTCTACTCTACTGTGTTTCCAATGGGGTCTAAACAGTGAGCTTGCTCAGAACAAAAGAACTGTGCTTCCTAAACACACGGGCCATATCTAGTTCAACTCTGCTTAGGAAACTGACAAGAACAGTAGCTCCTCTTCAGTCCAATACACTGTACTTGCTCGGAACAGACGCGAGTGCTATTTGCACTGTGTATGGCAATTGGAGCACAATAGTGACTCGTCTTACCAGAAAACAACTCTTGATCGTAGGACAAAAAACTGCATGTGACTCAACTCCATTTAGGACTGGGAAACAAACGCTAGCTCGCCTTCCAAAAACACACTCTGCTTTTGAGAAAAGAGCACTCTTTTACTCTACTGTGTTTCTTATGTGTTCCGAACAGTGAGCATGCTCAAAACAAAAAAACTGTGCTTCCTAAACACACGGCCATATCTAGTTCAAGTGTGCTTAGGAAACTGACAAGAACAGTAGCTCCTATTCAGTCCGATACACTGTACTTGCTGGGAACAGACGCGAGTGCTATTTGCACTGTATATGACATTTGGAGCGCAACAGTGACTCTTCTTACCAGAAAACAACTCTTGCTCGTCGGACCAGAAACTGCATGTGACTCAACTCCATATAGGACTGGGAAACAAACGCTGGCTCTCCTTACAAGAAACACAATCTGCTTTTGAGAAAAGAGCACTCTACTACTCTACTGTGTTTCCTATAGGGCCAGAACAGTGAGCTTGCTCAGAACAAAAGAACTGTGCTTCCTACACACACGGCCATATCTAGTTCAACTCTGCTTAGGAACCTGACAAGAACAGTAGATCCTCTTCAGTCCAATACACTGTACATGCTGGGAACACACGCGTGTGCTATTTGCCCTGTGTATGACAATGGGAGCACAATAGTGACTCTTCTTACCAGAAAACAACTCTTGCTCGTAGGACCAGAAACTGCATGTGATTCAACTCCACTTAGGACTGGGAAACAAACACTAACTCTCCTTACAAGAAACACACTCTGATTTAGAGAAAAAAGCACTCTTCTACTCTACTGTTTCCTAAGAGGTCCGAACAGTGAACTTGCTCAGAACAAAAGAACTGTGCTTCCTACACACACGGCCATATCTAGTTCAATTCTGCTTAGGAACCTGACAAGAACAATAGATCTTCTTCAGTCCTATACACTGTACTGCTGGGAACAGACAACAGTGCTATTAGTCCTGTGTATGGCAATGGGAGCACAATAGTGACTCTTCTTACCATAAAAAAACTCTTGCTCCTAGGACCAGAAACTGCATGTGATTCAACTCCATTTAGGACTGGGAAACAAACGCTAGCTCGCCTTACAAGAAACACACTCTGCTTTAGAGAAAAGAGCACTCTTCTACTCTACTGTGTTTCCTATAGGGCCAGAACAGTGAGCTTGCTCAGATGAAAGAACTGTGCTTCCTACACTCGGGCCATATCTAGTTCAACTCTGCTTAGGAAACTGACAAGAACAGTAGCTCCTATTCAGTCCGATACACTGTACTTCCTGGGAACAGACGGGAGTGCTATTTGCACTGTGTATGGCTATTGGAGCACAATAGTGACTCGTCTTACCAGAAAACAACTCTTGCTCGTAGGACAAAAAACTGCATGTGACTCAACTCCATTTAGGACTGGTAAACAAACGCTAGCTCGCCTTCCAAGAAACACACTCTGCTTTCGAGAAAAGAGCACTCTTCTACTCTACTGTGTTTCCTATGGGTTCCGAAGAGTGAGCTTGCTGAGAACAAAAAAACTGTGCTTCCTACACACACGGCCATATCTAGTTCAAGTCTGCTTAGGAACCTGAAAAGAACAGTAGATCCTCTTCCATCCAATACACTGTACTTGCTGGGAAAAGACGCAAGTGTTATTTGTCCTGTGCATGGCAATGGCATCGCAATAGTGACTCTTCTTACCAGAAAACAACTCTTGCTTGCAGGACTAGAAAATGCATGTGATTCAACTCCATTTAGGACTGGGAAACAAACGCTAGCTCGCCCTACAAGAAACACACTCTGCTTTTAAGAAAAGAGTACTCTTCTACTCTACTGTGTTTCCTATGGGGTCCAAACAGTGAGCTTGCTCAGAACAAAAGAACTGTGCTTCCTACACACGCGGGACATATCTCATTCAACTCTGCTTAGGAAACTGACAAGAACAGTAGCTCCTCTTCAGTCCAATACACTGTACTTGCTGGGAACAGACGTGAGTGCTATTTGCACTGTGTATGGCAATGGGAGCGCAATAGTGACTTTCCTTACCAGAAAACAACTCTTGCTCGTAGGACCAGAAACTGCATGTGATTCAACTCCATATAGGACTGGGAAACAAACGCTGCCTGGCCTTACAAGAAACACAATCTGCTTTTGAGAAAAGAGCACTCTTCTACTCTACTGTGTTTCCTATAGGGCCAGAACAGTGAGCTTGCTCAGAACAAAAGAACTGTGCTTCCTACACACACAGCCATATTTAGTTCAACTCTGCTTAGAAAACTGACAAGAACAGTAGCTCCTATTCAGTCCAATACACTGTAATTGCTGGGATCAGACGCGAGTTCTTTTTGCACTGTGTATGGCAATTGAAGCACAATAGTAACTCGTCTTACCAGAAAACAACTCTTGCTCGTAGGACAAAAAACTGCATGTGACTCAACTCCATTTAGGACTGGGAAACAAATGCTAGCTCACCTTCCAAAAACACATTCGGCTTTTGAGAAAAGGGCACTCTTCTACTCTACTGTGTTCCCTATGGGGTCCGAACAGTGAGCTTGCTCAGAACAAAAAAACTCTGCTTCCTACACACACGGCAATATCTAGTTCAAGTCTGCTTAAGAACCTGACAAGAACAGTAGATCCTCTTCAGTCCAATACACTATACTCCTGGGAACAGACAACAGTGCTCTTTGTCCTGTGTATGGCAATGGCAGCGCAATAGTGACTCTTCTTACCATAAAACAACTCTTGCTCGTAGGACCAGAAACTGCATATGATTCAACTCCGTTTAGGACTGGGAAACAAACGCTGGCTCTCCTTACAAGAAACACACTCTGCTTTAGAGAAAAGAGCACTCTTCTACTCTACTGTGTTTTCTATAGGGCCAGAACAGTGAGCTTGCTCAGAACAAAAGAACTGTGCTTCCTACACACACCGAACATATCTAGTTCAACTCTGCTTAGGAAACTGACAAGAACAGTAGCTCCACTTCAGTCCGATACACTGTATTTGCTGGGAACAGACGCGAGTGCTATTTGCACTGTGTATGGCAATGGGAGCTCAATAGTTACTTTCCTTACAAGAAAACAACTCTTGCTCGTAGGAACAGAAACTGCATGGGATTCAACTCCATTTAGGACTGGGAAACAAACGCTAGCTCGCCTTACAAGAAACACACTCTGCTTTTGAGCAAAGAGCACAATTCTACTCTACTGTGTTTCCTATGGGGTCCGAAGAGTGAGCTTGCTCAGAACAAAAGAACTGTGCTTCCTACACACACGGCCATATCTAGTTCAATTCTGCTTAGGAACCTGACAAGAACAGTAGATCCTCTTCAGTCCAATACACTGTACTTGCTGGGAACAGACGCCAGTGCTATTTGTCCTGTGTATGGCAATGGCAGCGCAATAGTGACTCTTCTTACCATAAAACAACTCTTGCTCGTAGGACCAGAAACTGCATGTGATTCAACTCCATTTAGGACTGGGAAACAAACGCTAGCTAGCCTTACAAGAAACACACTCTGCTTTAGAGAAAAGAGCACTCTTCTACTCTACTGTGTTTCCTATAGGGCCAGAACAGTGAGCTTGCTCAGAACAAAAGAACTGTGCTTCCTACACACGGGCCAAATCTAATTCAACTCTGCTTAGGAAACTGACAAGAACAGTAGCTCCTATTCAGTCCAATACACTGTACTTGCTGGGAACAGACACGAGTGCCCTTTGCACTGTGTATTGCATTTGGAGCGCAATAGTGTCTCTTCTTACCAGAAAACAACTCTTGCTGGTAGGACCAAAAACTGCCTGTGACTCAACTCCATTTAGGACTGGGAAACAAACGCGAGCTCGCCTTACAAGAAACACACTCTGCTTTAGAGAAAAGAGCACTCTTCTACTCTACTGTGTTCCCTATGGGGTCCGAACAGTGAGCTTGCTCAGAACAAAAAAACTGTGCTTCCTACACACAAGGCCATATCTAGTTGAAGTCTGATTAGGAACCTGACAAGAACAGTAGATCCTCTTTCGTCCAATACACTGTACTTGTTTGGAAAAGACACCAGTGCTATTTGTCCTGTGTATGGCAATGGCAGCGCAATAGTGACTCTTCTTATCAGAAAACATCTCTTGCTTGAAGGACCAGAAACTCCATGTGATTCAACTCCATTTAGGACTGGGAAACAAACGCTAGCTCACCTTACAAGAAACACACTCTGCTTTTGAGAAAAGAGCACTCTTCTACTCTACTGTGTTTCCTATGGGGTCCAAACAGTGAGCTTGCTCAGAACAAAAGAACTGTGCTTCCTACACACACGGACCATATCTACTTCAAGTCTGCTTAGGAAACTAACAAGAACAGTAGCTCCTATTCAGTCTGATACACTGTACTTGCTGGGAACAGACGCGAGTGCTATTTGCACTGTATATGGAATTTGGAGCGCAACAGTGACTCTTCTTACCAGAAAACAACTCTTGCTCGTCGGACCAGAAACTGCTTGTGATTCCACTCCATTTAGGACTGGGAAACAAACGCTAGCTCGCCTTACAAGAAACACACTCTGCTTTAGAGAAAAGAGCACTCTTCTACTCTACTGTGTTTCCTATGGGGTCCAAACAGTGAGCTTGCTCAGAACAAAAGAACTGTGCTTTCTAAATCGCGAGCCATATCTAGTTCAACTCTGCTTAGGAAACTGACAAGAACAGTAGCTCCTCTTCAGTCCGATACACTGTACTTGCTGGGAACAGAGGCGAGTGCTATTTGCACTGTGTATGGCAATGGGAGCGCAATAGAGACTTTCCTTACCAAAAAACAACTCTTGCTCGTAGGACCAGAAACTGCATGTGATTCAACTCCATATAGGTCTGGGAAACAAATTATAGCTCGCCTTACAAGAAACACACTCTGCTTTTGAGAAAAGAGCACTCTTCTACTCTACTGTGTTTCCTATAGGGCCAGAACAGTGAGCTTGCTCAGAACAAAAGAACTGTGCTTCCTACACACACGGCCATATCTAGTTCAACTCGGCTTAGGAACCTGACAAGAACAGTAGATCCTCTTCAGTCCAATACACTGTACATGCTGGGAACAGACGCGTGTGCTATTTGCCCTTTGTATGACAATGGGAGCACAATAGTGACTCTTCTTACCAGAAAACAACTCTTGCTCGTAGGACCAGAAACTGCATGTGATTCATCTCCATTTAGGAGTGGGAAACAAACACTAACTCGACTTACAAGAAACACAGTCTGATTTAGAGAAAAAAGCACTCTTCTACTCTATTGTGTTTCCAAAGAGGTCCAAACAGTGAACTTGCTCAGAACAAAAGAACTGTGCTTTCTACACACACGGCCATATCTAGTTCAATTCTGCTTAGGAACCTGACAAGAACAGTAGATCCTCTTCAGTCCAATACACTGTACTGCTGGGAACAGACAACAGTGCTATTTGTCCTGTGTATGGCAATGGCAGCACAATAGTGACTCTTCTTACCATAAAACAACTCTTGCTCGTAGGACCAGAAACTGCATGTGATTCAACTCCATTTAGGACTGGGAAACAAACGCTAGCTCGCCTTACAAGAAACACACACTGCTTTAGAGAAAAGAGCACTCTTCTACTCTACTGTGTTTCCTATAGGGCCAGAACAGTGAGCTTGCTCAGAACAAAAGAACTGTGCTTCCTACACTCGGGCCATATCTGGTTCAACTCTGCTTTGGAAACTGACAAGAACAGTAGCTCCTCTTCAGTCCGATACACTGTACTTCCTGGGAACAGACGGGAATGCTATTTGCACTGTGTATGGCTATTGGAGCACAATGGTGACTCGTCTTACCAGAAAACAACTCTTGCTCGTATGACAAAAAATTGCATGTGACGCAACTCCATTTAGGACTGGGAAACAAACGCTAGCTCGCCTTCCAAGAAACACACTCTGTTTTTGAGAAAAGAGCACTCTTCTACTCTACTGTGTTTCCTATGTGTTCCGAACAGTGAGCTTGCTCAGAACAAAAGAACTGTGCTTCCTACACACACGGTCATATCTAGTTCAACTCTGCTTAGGAAACTGAGAAGAACAGTAGCTCCTTTTCAGTCCAATACACTGTAATTGCTTGGAACAGACGCGAGTGCTATTTGCACTGTGTATGGCAATGTGAGCGCAATAGTGACTTTCCTTACCAGAAAACAACTCTTGCTCGTAGGACCAGAAACTGCATGTGATTCAACTTTATTTAGGACTGGGAAACAAATGCTAGCTCGCCTTACATGAAACACACTCTGCTTTTGAGAAAAGAGCACTCTTCTACTCTACTGTGTTTCCTATGGGTTCCAAACAGTGAGCTTGCTCAGAACAAAAGAACTGTGCTTCCTACACACACGGGCCATATGTAGTTCAACTCTGCTTCGGAAACTGACAAGAACAGTAGCTCCTCTTCAGCCCAATACACTGTACTTGCTCGGAACAGACGCGAGTGCTATTTGCACTGTGTATGGAATATGGAGCACAATAGTGACTCGTCTTACAAGAGAACAACTCTTGCTTGTAGGACAAAAAACTGCATGTGTTTCCACTCCATTTAAGACTGGGAAACAAACGCTAGCTCACCTTAAAAGAAACACACTCTGCTTTAGAGAAAAGAGCACTCTTCTACTCTACTGTATTTCCTATGGGGTCCAAACAGTGAGCTTGCTCAGAACAAAAGAACTGTGCTTCCTACACACACAGGCCATATCTAGTTCAACTCTGCTTAGGAAACTGACAAGAACAGTAGCTCCTCTTCAGTCCAATACACTGTACTTGCTCGGAACAGACGCGAGTGCTATTTGCACTGTGAATGGCAATTGGAGCACAATAGTGACTCGTCTTACCAGAAAACATCTCTTGCTCGTAGGACAAAAAACTGCATGTGACTCAACTCTATTTAGGACTGGGAAACAAACGCTAGCTCGCCTTCCAAAAACACACTCTGCTTTTGAGAAAAGAGCACTCTTCTACTCTACTGTGTTTCCTATGTGTTCCGAACAGTGAGCTTGCTCAGAACAAAAAACTGTGCTTCATACACACACGGCCATATCTAGTTCAAGTCTGCTTAGGAAACTGACAAGAACAGTAGCTCCTATTCAGTCCAATACACTGTACTTGCTGGGAACAGAAGCGAGTGCTATTTGCACTGTATATGGCATTTGGAGCGCAACAGTGACTCTTCTTACCAGAAAACAACTCTTGCTCCTAGGACCAAAAACTGCATGTGACTCAACTCCATTTAGGACTGGGAAACAAACGCGAGCTCGCCTTACAAGAAACACACTCTGCTTTTAAGAAAAGTGCACTCTGAACAGTGAGCTTGCTCAGAACATAAGAACTGTGCTTCCTACACACACGGGCCATATCTAGTTCAACTCTGCTTAGGAAACTAACAAGAACAGTAGCTCCTCTTCAGTCTGATACACTGTACTTGCTGGGAACAGACGCATGTGCTATTTGCACTGTGTATGGCAATGGGAGCGCAATAGTGACTTTCCTTACCAGAAAACAACTCTTGCTCATAGGACCAGAATCTGCATGTGATTCCACTCCATTTAGGACTGCGAAACATACGCTAGCTCGCCTTAGAAGAAACACACTCTGCTTTTGAGAAAAGAGCACTCTTCTACTCTATTGTGTTTCCTATGGGGTCCAAACAGTGAGCTTGCTCAGAACAAAAGAACTGTGCTTCCTACACACACGGACCATATCTAGTTCAGCTCTGCTTAGGAAACTGACAAGAACAGTAGCTCCTTTTTGTCCAATACACTCTACTTGCTGGGAACAGATGCCAGTGCTATTTGTCCTGTGCATGGCAATGGCAGCGCAATATTGACTCTTCTTACCAGAAAACAACTCTTGCTCGTAGGACCAGAAACTGCATGGGATTCAACTCCATTTAGGACTGGGAAACAAATGCTAGCTCGCCTTACAAGAAACACACTTTCCTTTTGAGAAAAGAGCACTCTTCTACTCTACTGAGTTTCCTATGGGGTCCAAACAGTGAGCTTGCTCAGAACAAAAGAACTGTGCTTCCTTCAAACACCGACCATATCTAGTTCAACTCTGCTTAGGAAACTGACAAGAACAGTAGCTCCTCTTCAGTCCGATACACTGTATTTGCTGGGAACAGATGCGAGTGCTATTTGCACTGTGTATGGCAATGGGAGCTCAATAGTTACTTTCCTTACCAGAAAACAACTCTTGCTCGTAGGACCAGAAACTGCATGTGATTCAACTCCATTTAGGACTGGGAAACAAACGCTAGCTCGCTTTACAAGAAACACACTCTGCTTTTGAGAAAAGAGCACTCTTCTACTCTACTCTGTTTCCTATGTGGTCCAAACAGTGAGCATGCTCAGAACAAAAGAACTGTGCTTCCTACACACACGGCCATATCTAGTTCAATTCTGCTTAGGAACCTGACAAGAACAGTAGATCCTCTTCAGTCCAATACACTGTACTTGCTGGGAAAAAACGGCAGTGCTATTTGTCCTGTGTATGGCAATGGCAGCGCAATAGTGACTCTTCTTACCATAAAACAACTCTTGCTCGTAGGAACAGAAACTCCATGTGATTCAAATCCATTTAGGACTGGGAAACAAACGCTAGCTCGCCTTACAAGAAACACACTCTGCTTTAGAGAAAAGAGCACTCTGCTACTCTACTGTGTTTCCTATGGGGTCCAAACAGTGAGCTTGCTCAGAACAAAAGAACTGTGCTTCCTACACGGGAAATATCAAGCTCAACTCTGATTAGGAAACTGACAAGAACAGTAGCTCCTATTCAGTCCAATACACTATACTTGCTGGGAACAGATGCGAGAGCTATTTGCACTGTGTATGGCATTTGGAGGGCAATAGTGACTCTTCTTACCAGAAAACAACTCTTGCTCGTAGGACCAAAAACTGCCTGAGACTCAATTCCATTTAGGACTGGGAAACAAACGCGAGCTCGCCTTACAAGAAACACACTCAAAGCCGGGCGGTGGTGGCACACGCCTTTAATCCCAGCACTCGGGAGGCAGAGCCAGGTGGATCTCTGTGAGTTCGAGGCCAGCCTGGGCTACCAAGTGAGTTCCAGGAAAGGTGCAAAGCTACACAGAGAAACCCTGTCTCGAAAAAAACAAATAAAAAAAAAGTTTTAAAGAAACACACTCTGCTTTAGAGAAAAGAGCACTCTTTTACTCTACTGTGTTTCCTATGGCGTCCGAACAGTAAGCTTGCTCAGAACCAAAAAACTGTGCTTCCTACACACACGGCCATATCTAGTTCAAATTTGCTTAGGAACCTGACAAGTACAGTAGATCCTCTTCCGTCCAATACACTGTACTTGCTGCGAAAAGACGCCAGTGCTATTTGTCCTGTGTATGGCAATGGCAGCGCAAAAGTGACTCTTCTTACCAGAAACAACTCTTGCTCCTAGGACCAAAAACTGCATGTGATTCAACTCCATTTAGGACTGGGAAACAAACGCTAGCTCGCCTTACAAGAAACACACTCTGCTTTAGAGAAAAGAGCACTCTTCTACTCTACTGTGTTTCCTGTAGGGCCAGAACAGTGAGCTTGCTCAGAACAAAAGAACTGTGCTTCCTACACACAGGCCATATCTAGTTCAACTCTGCTTAGGAAACTGACAAGAACAGTAGATCCTCTTCAGTCCGATACACTGTAATTGCTGGGAACAGACGCGAGTGCTATTTGCACTGTGTATGGCAATGTGAGCGCAATAGTGACTTTCCTTACCAGAAAACAACTCTTGCTCGTAGGACCAGAAACTGCATGTGATTCAACTTTATTTAGGACTGGGAAACAAATGCTAGCTCGCCTTACATGAAACACACTCTGCTTTTGAGAAAAGAGCACTCTTCTACTCTACTGTGTTTCCTATGGGGTCCAAACAGTGAGCTTGCTCAGAACAAAAGAACTGTGCTTCCTACACACACGGGCCATATGTAGTTCAACTCTGCTTCGGAAACTGACAAGAACAGTAGCTCCTCTTCAGCCCAATACACTGTACTTGCTCGGAACAGACGCGAGTGCTATTTGCACTGTGTATGGAATATGGAGCACAATAGTGACTCGTCTTACAAGAGAACAACTCTTGCTTGTAGGACAAAAAACTGCATGTGTTTCCACTCCATTTAAGACTGGGAAACAAACGCTAGCTCACCTTAAAAGAAACACACTCTGCTTTAGAGAAAAGAGCACTCTCCTACTCTACTGTATTTCCTATGGGGTCCAAACAGTGAGCTTGCTCAGAACAAAAGAACTGTGCTTCCTACACACACAGGCCATATCTAGTTCAACTCTGCTTAGGAAACTGACAAGAACAGTAGCTCCTCTTCAGTCCAATACACTGTACTTGCTCGGAACAGACGCGAGTGCTATTTGCACTGTGAATGGCAATTGGAGCACAATAGTGACTCGTCTTACCAGAAAACATCTCTTGCTCGTAGGACAAAAAACTGCATGTGACTCAACTCTATTTAGGACTGGGAAACAAACGCTAGCTCGCCTTCCAAAAACACACTCTGCTTTTGAGAAAAGAGCACTCTTCTACTCTACTGTGTTTCCTACGTGTTCCGAACAGTGAGCTTGCTCAGAACAAAAAACTGTGCTTCATACACACACGGCCATATCTAGTTCAAGTCTGCTTAGGAAACTGACAAGAACAGTAGCTCCTATTCAGTCCAATACACTGTACTTGCTGGGAACAGAAGCGAGTGCTCTTTGCACTGTATATGGCATTTGGAGCGCAACAGTGACTCTTCTTACCAGAAAACAACTCTTGCTCGTAGGACCAAAAACTGCATGTGACTCAACTCCTTTTAGGACTGGGAAACAAACGCGAGCTCGCCTTACAAGAAACACACTCTGCTTTTAAGAAAAGTGCACTCTGAACAGTGAGCTTGCTCAGAACATAAGAACTGTGCTTCCTACACACACGGGCCTTATCTAGTTCAACTCTGCTTAGGAAACTAACAAGAACAGTAGCTCCTCTTCAGTCTGATACACTGTACTTGCTGGGAACAGACGCATGTGCTATTTGCACTGTGTATGGCAATGGGAGCGCAATAGTGACTTTCCTTACCAGAAAACAACTCTTGCTCATAGGACCAGAATCTGCATGTGATTCCACTCCATTTAGGACTGCGAAACATACGCTAGCTCGCCTTAGAAGAAACACACTCTGCTTTAGAGAAAAGAGCACTCTTCTACTCTATTGTGTTTCCTATGGGGTCCAAACAGTGAGCTTGCTAAGAACAAAAGAACTGTGCTTCCTACACACACGGACCATATCTAGTTCAGCTCTGCTTAGGAAACTGACAAGAACAGTAGCTCCTTTTTGTCCAATACACTCTACATGCTGGGAACAGATGCCAGTGCTATTTGTCCTGTGTAGGGCAATGGCAGCGCAATATTGACTCTTCTTACCAGAAAACAACTCTTGCTCGTAGGACCAGAAACTGCATGGGATTCAACTCCATTTAGGACTGGGAAACAAATGCTAGCTCGCCTTACAAGAAACACACTTTCCTTTTGAGAAAAGAGCACTCTTCTACTCTACTGAGTTTCCTATGGGGTCCAAACAGTGAGCTTGCTCAGAACAAAAGAACTGTGCTTCCTTCAAACACCGACCATATCTAGTTCAACTCTGCTTAGGAAACTGACAAGAACAGTAGCTCCTCTTCAGTCGGATACACTGTATTTGCTGTGAACAGATGCGAGTGCTATTTGCACTGTGTATGGCAATGGGAGCTCAATAGTTACTTTCCTTACCAGAAAACAACTCTTGCTCGTAGGACCAGAAACTGCATGTGATTCAACTCCATTTAGGACTGGGAAACAAACGCTAGCTCGCTTTACAAGAAACACACTCTGCTTTTGAGAAAAGAGCACTCTTCTACTCTACTCTGTTTCCTATGTGGTCCAAACAGTGAGCTTGCTCAGAACAAAAGAACTGTGCTTCCTACACACACGGCCATATCTAGTTCAATTCTGCTTAGGAACCTGACAAGAACAGTAGATCCTCTTCAGTCCAATACACTGTACTTGCTGGGAAAAAACAGCAGTGCTATTTGTCCTGTGTATGGCAATGGCAGCGCAATAGTGACTCTTCTTACCATAAAAGAACTCTTGCTCGTAGGACCAGAAACTCCATGTGATTCAAATCCATTTAGGACTGGGAAACAAACGCTAGCTCGCCTTACAAGAAACACACTCTGCTTTAGAGAAAAGAGCACTCTGCTACTCTACTGTGTTTCCTATGGGGTCCAAACAGTGAGCTTGCTCAGAACAAAAGAACTGTGCTTCCTACACGGGAAATATCAAGCTCAACTCTGATTAGGAAACTGACAAGAACAGTAGCTCCTATTCAGTCCAATACACTATACTTGCTGGGAACAGATGCGAGAGCTATTTGCACTGTGTATGGCATTTGGAGGGCAATAGTGACTCTTCTTACCAGAAAACAACTCTTGCTCGTAGGACCAAAAACTGCCTGAGACTCAATTCCATTTAGGACTGGGAAACAAATGCGAGCTCGCCTTACAAGAAACACACTCAAAGCCGGGCGGTGGTGGCACACGCCTTTAATCCCAGCACTCGGGAGGCAGAGCCAGGTGGATCTCTGTGAGTTCGAGGCCAGCCTGGGCTACCAAGTGAGTTCCAGGAAAGGTGCAAAGCTACACAGAGAAACCCTGTCTCGAAAAAAACAAATAAAAAAAAAAGTTTTAAAGAAACACACTCTGCTTTAGAGAAAAGAGCACTCTTCTACTCTACTGTGTTTCCTATGGCGTCCGAACAGTGAGCTTGCTCAGAACCAAAAAACTGTGCTTCCTACACACACGGCCATATCTAGTTCAAATTTGCTTAGGAACCTGACAAGTACAGTAGATCCTCTTCCGTCCAATACACTGTACTTGCTGCGAAAAGACGCCAGTGCTATTTGTCCTGTGTATGGCAATGGCAGCGCAATAGTGACTCTTTTTACCAGAAACAATCTTGCTCCTAGGACCAGAAACTGCATGTGATTCAACTCCATTTAGGACTGGGAAACAAACGCTAGCTCGCCTTACAAGAAACACACTCTGCTTTAGAGAAAAGAGCACTCTTCTACTCTACTGTGTTTCCTGTAGGGCCAGAACAGTGAGCTTGCTCAGAACAAAAGAACTGTGCTTCCTACACACACCGACCATATCTAGTTCAACTCTGCTTAGGAAACTGACAAGAACAGTAGCTCCTCTTCAGTCCGATACATTGTAATTGCTGGGAACAGACGCGAGTGCTATTTGCACTGTGTATGGCAATGGGAGTGCAAAGTGACTTTCCTTACCAGAAAACAACTCTTGCTTGTAGGACCAGAAACTGCATGGGAATCAACTCCATTTAGTACTGGGAAACAAATGCTAGCTCCCCTTACATGAAACACACTCTGCTTTTGAGAAAAGAGCACTCTTCTACTCTACTGTGTTTCCTATGTGGTCCAAACAGTGAGCTTGCTCAGAACAAAAGAACTGTGCTTCCTACACACACGGGCCATATCTCGTTCAACTCTGCTTAGGAAACTGACAAGAACAGTAGCTCCTCTTCAGTCTGATACACTGTACTTTCTGGGAACAGACGCAAGTGCTATTTGCACTGTGTATGGCAATGGGAGCACAATAGTGACTTCCTTACCAGAAAACAACTCTTGCTCGTAGGACCAGAAACTGCATGTGAATCTACTCCATTTATGACTGGGAAACAAACGCTGGATCGCCTTACAAGAAACACACTCGGCTTTTGAGAAAAGAGCACTCTTCTACTCTACTGTGTTTACAATGGGGTCCAAACAGTGAGCTTGCTCAGAACAAAAGAACTGTGCTTCCTACACACACGGACCATATCTAGTTCAACTGTGCTGAGGAAACTGACAAGAACAGTAGCTCCTAATCAGTCCAATACACTGTACTTGAAGGGAACAGACGTGAGTACTATTTGCACTGTGTATGGCAATTGGAGCGCAATAGTGACTCTTCTTACCAGAAAACAACTCTTGCTCGTAGGACAAAAAACTGTATGTGACTCAACTCCATTTAGGACTGGGAAACAAACGTGAGCTCACCTTACAAGAAAAACACTCGCTTTAGAGAAAAGAGCACTGTTCTACTCTACTGTGTTTCCTATGGGGTCCAAACAGTGAGCTTACTCAGAATAAAAGAACTGTGTTTCCTACACACACGGGCCATATCTCATTCAACTCTGCTTAGGAAACTGACAAGAACAGTAGATCCTCTTCAGTCCAATACACTCTACTTCCTGGGAACAGACGCCAGTGCTATTTGTCCTGTGTATGGAAATGGCAGCACAATAGTGACTCTTCTTACCAGAAACAACTCTTGCTCCTAGGACCAGAAACTGCATGGGATTCAACTCCATTTAGGACTGGGAAACAAACGCTAGCTCGCCTTACAAGAAACACACTCTGCTTTATTGAAAAGAGCACTCTTCTATTCTAAAGTGTTTCCTGTAGGGCCAGAACAGTGAGCTTGCTCAGAACAAAAGAACTGTGCTTCCAACACACACGGCCATATCTAGTTCAATTCTGATTAGGAACCTGACAAGAACAGTAGATCCTCTTCAGTCCAATACACTGTACTTGCTAGGAACAGACGCCAGTGCTATTTGTCCTGTGTATGGCAATGGCAGCGCAATAGTGACTATTCTTACCATAAAAAAACTCTTGCTCGTAGCACCAGAAACTGCATGTGATTCAACTCCATTTAGGACTTCGAAACAAACGCTAGCTCGCCTTACAAGAAACACACTCTGCTTTATTGAAAAGAGCACTCTTCTACTCTACTGTGTTTCCTATAGGGCCAGAACAGTGAGCTTGCTCAGAACAAAAGAACTGTGCTTCCTACACACGGGACATATCTAGTTCAACTCTGCTTAGGAAACTGACAAGAACAGTAGCTCCTCTTCAGTCCGATATGCTGTACTTCCTGGGATCAGAAACGAGTGCTATTTGCACTGTGTATGGCAATGGGAGCACAATAGAGACTTTCCTTACCAGAAAACAACTCTTGCTCGTAGGACCAGAAACTGCATGTGATTCAAATCAATTTAGGCCTGGGAAACAAATGCTAGCTCGCCTTACATGAAACACACTCTGCTTTTGAGAAAAGAGCACTCTTCTACTCCACTGTCTTTCCTATGGGGTCCGAACAGTGAGCTTGCTCAGAACAAAAGAACTGTGCTTCCTATACACACGGGCCATATCTAGTTCAACTCTGCTTAGGAAACTGACAAGAACAGTAGCTCCTCTTCAGTCCAATACACTGTACTTGCGGGGAACAGACGCGATGCTATTTGCACTGTGTATGGCTATTGGAGCACAATAGTGACTCGTTTTACCAGAAAACAACTCTTGCTCGTAGGACAAAAAACTGCATGTGATACAACTCCATTTATGACTGGGAACCATCGCTAGCTCGCCTTCCAAGAAACACACTCTGCTTTTGAGGAAAGAGCACTCTATACTCTACTGTGTTTCCTATGTGTTCTGAACAGTGAGCTTGCTCAGAACAAAAAAACTGTGCTTCCTACACACACGGCCATATCTAGTTCAAGTCTGCTTAAGAACCTGACAAGAACAGTAGATCCTCTTCCATCCAATACACTGTACTTGCTGGGAAAAGACGCCAGTGTTATTTGTCCTGTGTATGGAAACGGCAGCTCAATAGTGACTCTTCTTACCAGAAAACAACTCTTGCTTGTAGGACCAGAAACTGCATGTGATTCAACTCCATTTAGGACTGGGAAACAAACGCTAGCTCGCCTTACAAGAAACACACTCTGCTTTTGACAAAAGAGCACTCTTCTACTCTACTGTGTTTCCTATGGTGTCCAAACAGTGAGCTTGCTCAGAACAAAAGAACTGTGCTTCCTAAACACGAGGGACATATCTCGTTCAACTCTGCTTAGGAAACTGACAAGAACAGTAGCTCCTCTTCAGTCCGATACACTGTACTTGCTGGGAACAGACGTGAGTGCTATTTGCTCTGTGTATGGCAATGGGAGTGCAATAGTGACTTTCCTTACCAGAAAACAACTCTTGCTCGTAGGACCAGAAACTGCATCGGATTCAACTCCATATAGGACTGGGAAATAAATGCTAGCTCGCCTTACAAGAAACACAATCTGCTTTTGAGAAAAGAGCACTCTTCTACTCTACTGTGATTCCTATAGGGCCTGAACAGAGAGCTTGCTCAGAACAAAAGAACTGTGCTTCCTACACACACCGACCATATCTAGTTCAACTCTGCTTAGGAAACTGACAAGAACAGTAGCTCCTATTCAGTCCAATACACTGTACTTGCTGGGAACAGACGCGAGTGCTATTTGCACTGTGTATGTCAATGGGAGCGCAATAGTGACTTTCCTTACCAGAAAACAACTCTTGCACGTAGGACCAGAAACTGTATGTGATTCAACTCCATTTAGGACTGGGAAACAAATGGTAGCTCGCCTTACAAGAAACACATTCTGCTTTAGAGAAAAGAGCACTCTTCTACTCTACTGTGTTTCCTATGGGGTCCGAACAGTGAGCTTGCTCAGAACAAAAAAACTGTGCTTCCTACACACACGGCCATATCTAGTTCAATTCTGCTTATAAACCTGACAAGAACAGTAGATCCTCTTCAGTCCAATACACTCTACTTCCTGGGAACAGACGCCAGTGCTATTTGTCCTGTGTATGGCAATGGCAGCGCAATAGTGACTCTTCTTACCAGAAACAACTCTTGCTCCTAGGACCAGAAACTGCATGTGATTCAACTCCATTTAGGACTGGGAAACAAACGCTAGCTCGCCTTACAAGAAAAACACTCGCTTTAGAGAAAAGAGCACTGTTCTACTCTACTGTGTTTCCTATGGGGTCCAAACAGTGAGCTTACTCAGAACATAAGAACTGTGCTTCCTACACACACGGGCCATATCTCATTCAACTCTGCTTAGGAAACTGACAAGAACAGTAGCTCCCCTTCATCCGATACACTGTACTTGCTGGGAACAGACGCGAGTGCTCTTTGCACTGTGTATGGCAATGGGAGCACAATAGTGACTTCCTTACCAGAAAACAACTCTTGCTGGTAGGACAGGAAACTGCATGTGATTCAACTCCATTTAGGACTGGGAAACAAACGCTAGCTGGCCTTACAAGAAACAAACTCTGCTTTTGAGAAAAGAGCACTCTTCTACTCTACTGTGTTTCCTATGGGGTCCAAACAGTGAGCTTGCTCAGAACAAAAGAACTGTGCTTCCTACACACACGGGCCATATCTCGTTCAACTCTGCTTAGGAAACTGACAAGAACAGTAGCTCCTCTTCAGTCCAATACACTGTACTTGCTGGGAACAGACGCGAGTGCTATTTGCACTGTGCATGGCAATGATAGCACGACAGTGACTCTTCTTACCAGAAAACAACTCTTGCTCGTAGGACCAGAAACTGCATGTGATGCAACTCCATTTAGGACTGGGACACAAACGCTAGCTCGCCTTACAAGAAACACACTCTGCTTTTGAGAAAAGAGCACTCTTCTACTCTACTGTGTTTCCTATAGGGCCAAAAGAGTGAGCTTGCTCAGAACAAAAGAACTGTGCTTCCTAAACACACGGTCATATCTACTTCAATTCTGCTTAGGAAACTGACAAGAATAGTAGATCCTCTTCAGTCCAAAACACTGTACTTGCTGGGAACATCGCGAGTGCTATATGCCCTGTGTATGACAATGGGAGCGCAATAGTGACTCTTCTTACCAGAAAACAATTCTTGCTCCTAGGACTAGAAACTGCATGGGATTCAACTCCAGATAAGACTGGGAAAGAAATGCTAGCTCGCCTTACAAGAAACACACTCTGCTTTTGAGAAGAGAGCACTCTTCTACTCTACTGTGTTTCCTATGGGGTCCAAACAGTGAGCTTGCTCAGAACAAAAGAACTGTGCTTCCTACACACACGGACCATATCTAGTTCAACTCTGCTCAGGAACCTGACAAGAACAGTAGCTCCTATTCAGTCCAATACACTGTACTTGCTGGGAACAGACGCGAGTGCTATTTGCACTGTGTATGGCAATTGGAGCACAATAGTGACTCGTCTTACCAGAAAACAACTCTTGCTGGTAGGAAAAAAAAATTGCATGTGACTCAACTCCATTTAGGACTGGGAAACAAACGCGAGTTCGCCTAACAAGAAACACACTCTGCTTTTGAGAAAAGAGCACTCTTCTACTCTAGTGTGTTTCCATTAAGACCAAAACTGTGAGCTTGCTCAGAACAAAAGAACTGTGCTTCCTACACATGCGGTCATATCTAGTTCAATTCTGCTTAGGAAATTGACAAGAATAGTAGATCCTCTTCAGTGCAATACACTGTACTTGCTGGGAACAGATGCCAGTGCTATTTGTCCTGTGTATGGCAATGGCAGCGCAATAGTGACTATTCTTACCATAAAACAACTCTTGCTCGTAGGACCAGAAACTGCATGTGATTCAACTCCATTTAGGACTGGGACACAAATGCTAGCTCGCCTTACAAGAAACACACTCTGTTTTTGAGAAAAGAGCACTGTTCTACTCTACTGTGTTTCCTATAGGGCCAGAAGAGTGAGCTTGCTGAGAACAAAAGAACTGTGCTTCCTACACAAACAGACCGTATCTAGTTCAACTATGCTTTGGAAACTAACAAGAACAGTAGCTCCTATTCAGTCCAATACACTGTACTTGCTGGGAACAGACGCGAGTGCTATTTGCACTCTGTATGGCAATTGGAGCGAAATAGTGACTCTTCTTACCAGAAAACAACTCTTGCTCGTAGGACCACAAACTGCATGTGACTCAACTCCATTTAGGACTGGGAAACAAACGCGAGCTCGCCTTACAAGTAACACACTCTGCTTTAGAGAAAAGAGCACTCTTCAACTCTACTGTGTTTCCTATAGGGCCAGAACAGTAAGCTTGCTCAGAACAAAAGAACTGTGCTTCCTGCACACACGGCCAAATCTAGTTCAACTCTGCTTAGGAACCTGACAAGAACAGTAGATCCTCTTCAGTCCAATACACTGTACATGCTGGGAACAGACGCCAGCGCTATTTGCCCTGTGTATGACAATGGGAGCACAATAGTGACTCTTCTTACCAGAAAACAACTCTTGCTCATAGGACCAGAAACTGCATGGGATTCAACTCCATTTAGGACTGGGAAACAAACGATAGCTCGTTTTACAAGAAACACACTCTGCTTTTGAGAAAAGAGCACTCTTCTACTCTACAGTGTTTCCTATCGGGCCAGAAAAGTGAGCTTGCTGAGAACACAAGAACTGTGCTTCCTACACACACGGACCATATCTAGTTCAACTCTGCTTAGGAAACTGACAAGAACAGTAGCTCCTATTCAGCCCAATACACTGTACTTGCGGGGAACAGACGCGAGTGCTATTTGCACTGTGTATGGCAATTAGAGCGCAATAGTGACTCTTCTTACCAGAAAACAACTCTTGCTCGTAGGACCAAAAACTGCATGTTACGCAACTCCATTTAGGACTGGGAAACAAAGGCGAGCTCGCCTTACAAGAAACACACTCTGCTTTTGAGAAAAGAGCACTCTTCTTCTCAGCTGTGTTTCCTATAGGACCAAAACAGTGAGCTTGCTCAGAACAAAAGAACTGTGCTTCCTACACACACGGTCATATCTAGTTCAATTCTGCTTAGGAAACTGACAAGAATAGTAGATCCTCTTCAGTCCAATACACTGTACTTGCTGGGAAGAGACGCGAGTGCTATTTGCCCTGTGTATGACAATGGGAGCGCAATAGTGACTCTTCTTACCAGAAAACAACTCTTGCTCGTAGGACCAGAAACTGCATGTCATTCAACTCCATTTAGGACTGGGAAACAAATGCTAGCTCGCCTAACATGAAACACACTCTGCTTTTGAGATAAAAGCACTCTTCTACTCTACTGAGTTTCCTATGGGGTCCGAACAGTGAGCTTGCTCAGAACAAAAGAACTGTGCTTCCTACACACACGGGCCATATCTAGTTCAACTCTGCTTAAAAAACTGACAAGAACAGTAGATCCTCTTCAGTCCAATACACTGTACTTGCTGGGAACAGATGCAAGTGCTATTTGCACTGTGTATGGCAATGAGAGTGCAATAGTGACTCTTCTTACCAGTAAAAAACTCTTGCTCATAGGACCAAAAACTGCATGTGTCTCAACTCCATTTAGGACTGGGAAAGAAACGCTAGCTCGCCTTACAAGAAAAACTCTTTGCTTTTGACAAAAGAGCATTCTTCTACTATACTGTGCTTCCTATAGGGCCAGATGAGTGAGCTTCCTCAGAACAAAAGAACTGTGCTTCCTGCACACAGGGGCCATATCTATTCAATTCTGCTTAGGAAACTGACAAGAACAGTAGATCCTCTTCAGTCCAATACACTGTACATGCTGGGAACAGACGCCAGTACTATTTGCCCAGTGTATGACAATGGGAGCGCAAAAGTGACTCTTCTAATAGAAAACAACTCTTGTTCCTAGGACCAGAAACTGCATGTGACTCAACTCCATTTAGGACTGGGAAACAAACGCTACCTCGCCTTACAAGAAATACACTCTGCTTTTGAGAAAAGAGCACTCTTCTACTCTACTCTGTTTCCTGTAGGGCCAGAACAGTTACAGTGAGCTTGCTCAGAACAAAAGAACTGTGCTTCCTACACACACGGCCATATCTAGTTCAATTCTGTTTAGGAACCTGACAAGAACAGTAGATCCCCTTCAGTCCAATACACTGTACATGCTGGAACAGACGCAAGTGCTATTTGCTATGTGTATGGCAATGGGAGCGCAATAGTGACTTTCCTTACCAGAAAACAACTCTTGCTCGTAGGACCAGAAACTGCATGTGATTCAACTCCATTTAGGACTGGGAAACAAACACTAGCTCGCCTTACAAGAAACACACTCTGCTTTTGAGAAAAGAGCACTCTTCTACTCTACTGTGTTTCCTATGTGGTCAAAACAGTGAGCTTGCTCAGAACAAAAGAACTGAGCTTCCTACACACACGGGCCATATCTAGTTCAACTCTGTTTAGGAAACTGACAACAACAGTAGCTACTCTTCAGTCCGATACACTGTACTTGCTGGGAACAGACTCGAGTGCTATTTGCACTGTGTATGGCAATGGGGCACAATAGTGACTCTTCTTACCAGAAAACAACTCTTGCCTGTAGACCAGAAACTGCATGAGATTCAACTCCATTTAGGACTGGGAAACAAACGCTAGCTCGCCTTACAAGAAACACACTCTGCTTTTGAACAAAGAGCCCTCTTATACTCTAAAGTGTTTCCTATAGGGCCAGAACAGTGATCTTGCTCAGAAACAAAAAGCTGTGCTTCCTACACACACGGGCCATATCTAGTTCAACTCTGCTTACGAAACTGACAAAAACAGTAGCTCCATTTCAGTACGATACCCTGTACTAGCTGGGAACACACGCGAGTGCTATTTGCACTGTGTATGGTAATGGGAGCGCAATAGTGACTTTTCTTACCAGAAAACAACTCTTGCTCGTAGGACCAGAAACTGCATGTGATTCAACTCCATTTAGGACTGGGAAACAAATGCTAGCCTGCCTTACATGAAACACACTCTGCTTTTGAGAAAAGAGCACTCGTCTACTCTACTGTGTTTCCTATGGGTGGGAACAGTGAGCTTGCTCAGAACAAAAGAACTGTGCTTCCTACACACACGGGCCATATCTAGTTCAACTCTGCTTAGGAAACTGACAAGAACAGTAGCTCCTCTTCAGTCCGATACACTGTACTTGCTGGGAACAGACGCATGTGCTATTTGCACTGTGTATGGCAATGGGAGCGCAATAGTGACTTTCCTTACCAGAAAACAACTCTTGCTCATAGGACCAGAATCTGCATGTGATTCCACTCCATTTAGGACTGCGAAACATACGCTAGCTCGCCTTAGAAGAAACACACTCTGCTTTAGAGAAAAGAGCACTCTTCTACTCTATTGTGTTTCCTATGGGGTCCAAACAGTGAGCTTGCTCAGAACAAAAGAACTGTGCTTCCTACACACACGGACCATATCTAGTTCAGCTCTGCTTAGGAAACTGACAAGAACAGTAGCTCCTTTTTGTCCAATACACTCTACTTGCTGGGAACAGATGCCAGTGCTATTTGTCCTGTGTAGGGCAATGGCAGCGCAATATTGACTCTTCTTACCAGAAAACAACTCTTGCTCGTAGGACCAGAAACTGCATGGGATTCAACTCCATTTAGGACTGGGAAACAAATGCTAGCTCGCCTTACAAGAAACACACTTTCCTTTTGAGAAAAGAGCACTCTTCTACTCTACTGAGTTTCCTATGGGGTCCAAACAGTGAGCTTGCTCAGAACAAAAGAACTGTGCTTCCTTCAAACACCGACCATATCTAGTTCAACTCTGCTTAGGAAACTGACAAGAACAGTAGCTCCTCTTCAGTCGGATACACTGTATTTGCTGTGAACAGATGCGAGTGCTATTTGCACTGTGTATGGCAATGGGAGCTCAATAGTTACTTTCCTTACCAGAAAACAACTCTTGCTCGTAGGACCAGAAACTGCATGTGATTCAACTCCATTTAGGACTGGGAAACAAACGCTAGCTCGCTTTACAAGAAACACACTCTGCTTTTGAGAAAAGAGCACTCTTCTACTCTACCCTGTTTCCTATGTGGTCCAAACAGTGAGCTTGCTCAGAACAAAAGAACTGTGCTTCCTACACACATGGCCATATCTAGTTCAATTCTGCTTAGGAACCTGACAAGAACAGTAGATCCTCTTCAGTCCAATACACTGTACTTGCTGGGAAAAAACGGCAGTGCTATTTGTCCTGTGTATGGCAATGGCAGCGCAATAGTGACTCTTCTTACCATAAAACAACTCTTGCTCATAGGACCAGAAACTCCATGTGATTCAACTCCATTTAGGACTGGGAAACAAACACTAGCTCGCCTTATAAGAAACACACTCTGCTTTAGAGAAAAGAACACTCTGCTACTCTACTGTGTTTCCTATGGGGTCCAAACAGTGAGCTTGCTCAGAACAAAAGAACTGTGCTTCCTACACGGGAAATATCAATCTCAACTCTGATTAGGAAACTGACAAGAACAGTAGCTCCTATTCAGTCCAATACACTATACTTGCTGGGAACAGATGCGAGAGCTATTTGCACTGTGTATGGCATTTGGTGGGCAATAGTGACTCTTCTTACCAGAAAACAACTCTTGCTCGTAGGACCAAAAACTGCCTGAGACTCAATTCCATTTAGGACTGGGAAACAAACGCGAGCTCGCCTTGCAAGAAACACACTCAAAGCCGGGCGGTGGTGGCGCACGCCTTTAATCCCAGCACTCGGGAGGCAGAGCCAGGTGGATATCTGTGAGTTCGAGGCCAGCCTGGGCTACCAAGTGAGTTCCAGGAAAGGTGCAAAGCTAAACAGAGAAACCCTGTCTCGAAAAAAACAAATAAAAAAAAAAGTTTTAAAGAAACACACTCTGCTTTAGAGAAAAGAGTACTCTTCTACTCTACTGTGTTTCCTATGGCGTCCGAACAGTGAGCTTGCTCAGAACAAAAAAACTGTGCTTCCTACACACACGGCCATATCTAGTTCAAATTTGCTTAGGAACCTGACAAGTACAATAGATCCTCTTCCGTCCAATACACTGTACTTGCTGCGAAAAGACGCCAGTGCTATTTGTCCTGTGTATGGCAATGGCAGCGCAATAGTGACTCTTCTTACCAGAAACAACTCTTGCTCCTAGGACCAGAAACTGCATGTGATTCAACTCCATTTAGGACTGGGAAACAAACGCTAGCTCGCCTTACAAGAAACACACTCTGCTTTAGAGAAAAGAGCACTCATCTACTCTACTGTGTTTCCTGTAGGGCCAGAACAGTGAGCTTGCTCAGAACAAAAGAACTGTGCTTCCTACACACGGGCCATATCTAGTTCAACTCTGCTTAGGAAACTGACAAGAACAGTAGCTCCTCTTCAGTCCGATACACTGTAATTGCTGGGAACAGACGTGAGTGCTATTTGCACTGTGTATGGCAATGGGAGTGCAAAGTGACTTTCCTTACCAGAAAACAACTCTTGCTTGTAGGACCAGAAACTGCATGGGATTCAACTCCATTTAGTACTGGGAAACAAATGCTAGCTCCCCTTACATGAAACACACTCTGCTTTTGAGAAAAGAGCACTCTTCTACTCTACTGTGTTTCCTATGTGGTCCAAACAGTGAGCTTGCTCAGAACAAAAGAACTGTGCTTCCTACACACGGGCCATATCTCGTTCAACTCTGCTTAGGAAACTGACAAGAACAGTAGCTCCTCTTCAGTCTGATACACTGTACTTGCTGGGAACAGACGCAAGTGCTATTTGCACTGTGTATGGCAATGGGAGCACAATAGTGACTTCCTTACCAGAAAACAACTCTTGCTCGTAGGACCAGAAACTGCATGTGAATCCACTCCATTTAGGACTGGGAAACAAACGCTGGATCGCCTTACAAGAAACACACTCGGCTTTTGAGAAAAGAGCACTGTTCTACTCTACTGTGTTTCCTATAGTGCCAGAACAGTGAGCTTGCTCAGAACAAAAGAACTGTGCTTCCTACACACACGGCCATATCTAGTTCAACTCTGCTTAGGAACCTGACAAGAACAGTAGATCCTGTTCAGTCCAATACACTGTACATACTGGGAACAGACGCCAGTGCTATTTGCCCTGTGTATGACAATTGGAGCACAATAGTGACTCTTCTTACCAGAAAACAACTCTTGCTCGTAGGACCAGAAACTGCATGTGATTCAACTCCATTTAGGACTGTGAAACAAATGCTAGCTTGCCTTACAAGAAACACACTCTGCTTTTGAGAAAAGAGCACTCTTCTACTCTACTGTGTTTACAATGGGGTCCAAACAGAAGCTTGCTCAGAACAAAAGAACTGTGCTTCCTACACACACGGACCATATCTAGTTCTACTGTGCTGAGGAAACTGACAAGAACAGTAGCTCCTAATCAGTCCAATACACTGTACTTGACGGGAACAGTCGTGAGTACTATTTGCACTGTGTATGGCAATTGGAGCACAATAGTGACTCTTCTTACCAGAAAACAACTCTTGCTCGTAGGACAAAAAACTGTATGTGACTCAACTCCATTTAGGACTGGGAAACAAACATGAGCTCACCTTACAAGAAAAACACTCGCTTTAGAGAAAAGAGCACTGTTCTACTCTACTGTGTTTCCTATGGGGTCCAAACAGTGAGCTTACTCAGAATAAAAGAACTGTGTTTCCTACACACACGGGCCATATCTCATTCAACTCTGCTTAGGAAACTGACAAGAACAGTAGATCCTCTTCAGTCCAATACACTCTACTTCCTGGGAACAGACGCCAGTGCTATTTGTCCTGTGTATGGAAATGGCAGCACAATAGTGACTCTTCTTACCAGAAACAACTCTTGCTCCTAGGACCAGAAACTGCATGGGATTCAACTCCATTTAGGACTGGGAAACAAACGCTAGCTCGCATTACAAGAAACACACTCTGCTTTATTGAAAAGAGCACTCTTCTACTCTAAAGTGTTTCCTGTAGGGCCAGAACAGTGAGCTTGCTCAGAACAAAAGAACTGTGCTTCCAACACACACGGCCATATCTAGTTCAATTCTGATTAGGAACCTGACAAGAACAGTAGATCCTCTTCAGTCCAATACACTGTACTTGCTAGGAACAGACGCCAGTGCTATTTGTCCTGTGTATGGCAATGGCAGCGCAATAGTGACTATTCTTACCATAAAAAAACTCTTGCTCGTAGCACCAGAAACTGCATGTGATTCAACTCCATTTAGGACTTCGAAACAAACGCTAGCTCGCCTTACAAGAAACACACTCTGCTTTATTGAAAAGAGCACTCTTCTACTCTACTGTGTTTCCTATAGGGCCAGAACAGTGAGCTTGCTCAGAACAAAAGAACTGTGCTTCCTACACACGGGCCATATCTAGTTCAACTCTGCTTAGGAAACTGACAAGAACAGTAGCTCCTCTTCAGTCCGATATGCTGTACTTCCTGGGATCAGAAACGAGTGCTATTTGCACTGTGTATGGCAATGGGAGCGCAATAGAGACTTTCCTTACCAGAAAACAACTCTTGCTCGTAGGACCAGAAACTGCATGTGATTCAAATCAATTTAGGCCTGGGAAACAAATGCTAGCTCGCCTTACATGAAACACACTCTGCTTTTGACAAAAGAGCACTCTTCTACTCCACTGTCTTTCCTATGGGGTCCGAACAGTTAGCTTGCTCAGAACAAAAGAACTGTGCTTCCTATACACACGGGCCATATCTAGTTCAACTCTGCTTAGGAAACTGACAAGAACAGTAGCTCCTCTTCAGTCCAATACACTGTACTTGCGGGGAACAGACACGTGTGCTATTTGCACTGTGTATGGCTATTGGAGCACAATAGTGACTCGTCTTACCAGAAAACAACTCTTGCTCGTAGGACAAAAAACTGCATGTGATACAACTCCATTTATGACTGGGAACCATTGCTAGCTCGCCTTCCAAGAAACACACTCTGCTTTTGAGGAAAGAGCACTCTATACTCTACTGTGTTTCCTATGTGTTCTGAACAGTGAGCTTGCTCAGAACAAAAAAACTGTGCTTCCTACACACACGGCCATATCTAGTTCAAGTCTGCTTAGGAACCTGACAAGAACAGTAGATCCTCTTCCATCCAATACTCTGTACTTGCTGGGAAAAGATGCCAGGGTTATTTGTCCTGTGTATGGAAATGGCAGCTCAATAGTGACTCTTCTTACCAGAAAACAACTCTTGCTTGTAGGACCAGAAACTGCATGTGATTCAACTCCATTTAGGACTGGGAAACAAACGCTAGCTCGCCTTACATGAAACACACTCTGCTTTTGACAAAAGAGCACTCTTCTACTCTACTGTGTTTCCTATGGTGTCCAAACAGTGAGCTTGCTCAGAACAAAAGAACTGTGCTTCCTAAACACGCGGGACATATGTCGTTCAACTCTGCTTAGGAAACTGACAAGAGCAGTAGCTCCTCTTCAGTCCGATACACTGTACTTGCTGGGAACAGACGTGAGTGCTATTTGCTCTGTGTATGGCAATGGGAGCACAATAGTGACTTTCCTTACCAGAAAACAACTCTTGCTCGTAGGACCAGAAACTGCATCGGATTCAACTCGATATAGGACTGGGAAATAAATGCTAGCTCGCCTTACAAGAAACACAATCTGCTTTTGAGAAAAGAGCACTCTTCTACTCTACTGTGATTCCTATAGGGCCTGAACAGAGAGCTTGCTCAGAACAAAAGAACTGTGCTTCCTACACACACGGCCAAATCTAGTTCAACTCTGCTTAGGAACCTGACAAGAACAGTAGATCCTCTTCAGTCCAATACACTGTACATGCTGGGAACAGACGCCAGCGCTATTTGCCCTGTGTATGACAATGGGAGCACAATAGTGACTCTTCTTACCAGAAAACTACTCTTGCTCATAGGACCAGAAACTGCATGGGATTCAACTCCATTTAGGACTGGGAAACAAACGATAGCTCGTTTTACAAGAAACACACTCTGCTTTTGAGAAAAGAGCACTCTTCTACTCTACAGTGTTTCCTATCGGGCCAGAAAAGTGAGCTTGCTGAGAACACAAGAACTGTGCTTCCTACACACACGGACCATATCTAGTTCAACTCTGCTTAGGAAACTGACAAGAACAGTAGCTCCTATTCAGCCCAATACACTGTACTTGCGGGGAACAGACGCGAGTGCTATTTGCACTGTGTATGGCAATTAGAGCGCAATAGTGACTCTTCTTACCAGAAAACAACTCTTGCTCGTAGGACCAAAAACTGCATGTTACGCAACTCCATTTAGGACTGGGAAACAAAGGCGAGCTCGCCTTACAAGAAACACACTCTGCTTTTGAGAAAAGAGCACTCTTCTTCTCAACTGTGTTTCCTACAGGACCAAAACAGTGAGCTTGCTCAGAACAAAAGAACTGTGCTTCCTACACACACGGTCATATCTAGTTCAATTCTGCTTAGGAAACTGACAAGAATAGTAGATCCTCTTCAGTCCAATACACTGTACTTGCTGGGAAGAGACGCGAGTGCTATTTGCCCTGTGTATGACAATGGGAGCGCAATAGTGACTCTTCTTACCAGAAAACAACTCTTGCTCGTAGGACCAGAAACTGCATGTGATTCAACTCCATTTAGGACTGGGAAACAAATGCTAGCTCGCCTAACATGAAACACACTCTGCTTTTGAGATAAAAGCACTCTTCTATTCTACTGAGTTTCCTATGTGTTCCGAACAGTGAGCTTGCTCAGAACAAAAGAACTGTGCTTCCTACACACACGGGCCATATCTAGTTCAACTCTGCTTAAAAAACTGACAAGAACAGTAGATCCTCTTCAGTCCAATACACTGTACTTGCTGGGAACAGATGCAAGTGCTATTTGCACTGTGTATGGCAATGAGAGTGCAATAGTGACTCTTCTTACCAGTAAAAAACTCTTGCTCATAGGACCAAAAACTGCATGTGTCTCAACTCCATTTAGGACTGGGAAAGAAACGCTAGCTCGCCTTACAAGAAAAACTCTTTGCTTTTGACAAAAGAGCATTCTTCTACTATACTGTGTTTCCTATAGGGCCAGATGAGTGAGCTTCCTCAGAACAAAAGAACTGTGCTTCCTGCACACAGGGGTCATATCTATTCAATTCTGCTTAGGAAACTGACAAGAACAGTAGATCCTCTTCAGTCCAATACACTGTACATGCTGGGAACAGACGCCAGTACTATTTGCCCAGTGTATGACAATGGGAGCGCAAAAGTGACTCTTCTTACCAGAAAACAACTCTTGTTCCTAGGACCAGAAACTGCATGTGACTCAACTCCATTTAGGACTGGGAAAAAAACGCTACCTCGCCTTACAAGAAATACACTCTGCTTTTGAGAAAAGAGCACACTTCTACTCTACTCTGTTTCCTGTAGGGCCAGAACAGTGACAGTGAGCTTGCTCAGAACAAAAGAACTGTGCTTCCTACACACACGGCCATATCTAGTTCAATTTTGTTTAGGAACCTGACAAGAACAGTAGATCCCCTTCAGTCCAATACACTGTACATGCTGGAACAGACGCAAGTGCTATTTGCTAAGTGTATGGCAATGGGAGCGCAATAGTGACTTTCCTTACCAGAAAACAACTCTTGCTTGTAGGACCAGAAACTGCATGTGATTCAACTCCATTTAGGACTGGGAAACAAACCCTAGCTTGCCTTAGAGGAAACACACTCTGCTTTTGAGAAAAGAGCACTCTTCTACTCTACTGTGTTTCCTATGTGGTCAAAACAGTGAGCTTGCTCAGAACAAAAGAACTGAGCTTCCTACACACACGGGCCATATCTAGTTCAACTCTGTTTAGGAAACTGACATCAACAGTAGCTACTCTTCAGTCCGATACACTGTACTTGCTGGGAACAGACGCGAGTGCTATTTGCACTGTGTATGGCAATGGGAGCACAATAGTGACTCTTCTTACCAGAAAACAACTCTTGCCTGTAGACCAGAAACTGCATGAGATTCAACTCCATTTAGTACTGGGAAACAAACGCTAGTTCGCCTTACAAGAAACACACTCTGCTTTTGAGAAAGAGCCCTCTTATACTCTAAAGTGTTTCCTATAGGGCCAGAACAGTGATCTTGCTCAGAAACAAAAAGCTGTGCTTCCTACACACACGGGCCATATCTAGTTCAACTCTGCTTACGAAACTGACAAAAACAGTAGCTCCATTTCAGTACGATACCCTGTACTAGCTGGGAACACACGCGAGGGCTATTTGCACTGTGTATGGTAATGGGAGCGCAATAGTGACTTTTCTTACCAGAAAACAACTCTTGCTCGTAGGACCAGAAACTGCATGTGATTCAACTCCATTTAGGACTGGGAAACATATGCTAGCTCGCCTTACATGAAACACACTCTGCTTTTGAGAAAAGAGCACTCTTCTACTCTACTGTGTTTCCTATGGGTGGGAACAGTGAGCTTGCTCAGAACAAAAGAACTGTGCTTCCTACACACACGGGCCATATCAGGTTCAACTCTGCTAAGGAAACTGACAAGAACAGTATCTCCTCTTCAGTCCAATTCACTGTACATGCTAGGAACAGACGCCAGGACTATTTGCTCTGTGTATGACAATGGGAGCGCAATAGGGACTCTTCTTACCAGAAAACAACTCTTGCTCGTAGGACCAGAAATTGCATGAGATTCAACTCCATTTAGGACTGGGAAACAAATGCTAGCTCGCCTTACATGAAACACACTCTGCTTTTGAGAAAAGAGTACTCTTCTACTCTACAGAGTCTCCTATGGGATCCGAATAGTGAGCTTGCTCAGAACAAAAGAACTGTGCTTCCTACACACACGGGCCATATCTTGTTCAACACTGCTTAGGAAACTGACAAGAACAGTAGATCCTCTTCAGTCCAATACACTGTACTTGCTGGGAACAGATGCAAGTGCTATTTGCACTGTGTATGGCAATGGGAGCGCAATAGTGTCTTTCCTTACCAGAAACCAAGTCTTAGTCGTAGGACCAGAAACTGCATGTGATTCAACTCCATTTAGGACTGGGAAACAAATGCTAGCTCGCCTTACATGAAACACACTCTGCTTTAGAGAAAAGAGCACTCTTCTACTCTATTGTGTTTCTTATAGGGCCAGAAGAATGAGCTTGCTCAGAACAAGAGAACTGTTCTTCCTACACACACGCGCCATATCTCGTTCAACTCTGCTTAGGAAACTGACAAGAACAGTAGCTCCTCTTCAGTCCGATACACTGTACTTGCTGGGAACAAACGCGAGTGCTCTTTGCACTGTGTATAGCAATGTTAACACAATAGTGACTTTCCTTACCAGAAAACAACTCTTGTTCGTAGGACCAGAAACTGCATGTGATTCAACTCCATTTAGGACTGGGAAAAAAAACACTAGCTCGCCTTACAAAAAACACACTCTGCTTTTGAGAAAAGAGCACTCTTCTACTCTACTGTGTTTCCTATAGGGCCAGAACAGTGAGCTTGCTCAGAACAAAAGAACTGTGCTTCCTACACACACGGCCATATGTAGTTCAATTCTGCTTAGGAACCTGACATGAAGAGTAGATCCTCTTCAGTCCAATACAGTGTACTTGCTGGGAACAGACAACAGTGCTATTTGTCCTGTGTATGGCAATGGCAGTACAATAGTGACTCTTCTTACCAGAACACAACTCTTGCTAGTAGGAAAGAAACCGCATGGGATTCAACTTCATTTAGGACTGGGAAATAAATGCTAGCTCGCCTTACATGAAACATCCTCTGGTTTTGAGAAAAGAGCACTCTTCTACTCTACTGTGTTTCCTGTAGGGCCAGAACAGTGAGCTTGCTCAGAACAAAAGAACTGTACTTCCTACACACACGGCCATATCTAGTTCAATTCTGATTAGGAACCTGACAAGAACAGTAGATCCTCTTCAGTCCAATACACTGTACTTGCTGGGAACAGACGCCAGTGCTATTTGTCCTGTGTATGGCAATGGCAGCGCAATAGTGACTATTCTTACCATAAAACAACTCTTGCTTGTAGGACCAGAAACTGCATGTGATTCAACTCCATTTAGGACTGGGAAACAAATGCTAGCTCACCTTACAAGAAACACACTCTGCTTTAGAGAAAAGAGCACTCCTCTACTCTACTGTGTTTCCTATGGGGTCCGAACAGTGACCTTTCTCAGAACAAAAAAACTGTGCTTCCTACACACATGGACATATCTAGTTCAATTCTGCTTATAAACCTGACAAGAACAGTAGATCCTCTTCAGTCCAATACACTGTACTTGCTGGGAACAGACGCCAGTGCTAATTGTCTTTTGTATGGCAATGGCAGTGCAATAGTGACTCTTCTTACCAGAAAACAACTCTTGATCGTAGGACCCAAAAGTGCATGTGATTCAACTCCATTTAGGACTGGGAAACAAATACTAGCTCGCCTTACAAGAAACACATTCTGCATTTGAGAAAAGAGCACTCTTCTACTCTACTGTGTTTCCTATGGGGTCCAAACAGTGAGCTTGCTCAGAACAGAAAACATTGCTTCCTACACACGGACCATATCTAGTTCAACTCTGCTTAGGAAACTGACAAGAACAGTAGCTCCTCTTCAGTCCGATACACTGTAATTGCTGGGAACAGACACGAGTGCTATTTGCACTGTGTATGGCAACGGGAGCGCAATAGTGACTTTCCTTACCAGAAAACAACTCTTGCTCGTAGGACCAGAAACTGCATGTGATTCAACTCCATTTAGGACTGGGAAACAAATGCTAGCTTGCTTTATGAGAAACACATCCTGCTTTTGAGAAAAGAGCACTCTTCTACTCTACTGTGTTTCCTATGTGGTCAAAAGAGTGAGCTTGCTCAGAACAAAAGAACTGAGCTTCCTACACACACGGGCCATACCTCGTTCAACTCTGTTTAGGAAACTGACAACAACAGTAGCTACTCTTCAGTCCGATACACTGTACTTGCTGAAAACAGACGCGAGAGCTATTTGCACTGTGTATGGCAATGGAAGCACAATAGTGACTTTCCTTACCAGAAAACAACTCTTGCTCGTAGGACCAGAAACTTCATGTGATTCAACTCCATTTAGGACTAGGAAACAAACGCTAGCTCGCCTTACAAGAAATACACTCTGCTTTTGAGAAAAGAGCACTGCTGTGGGATGTATGGCAAATGTGTTGCTAATTAATCAATAAAACACTGATTGGCCGTTGGCTAGGCAGGAAGTGTAGGCGGGGCAAGGAGGAGAATAAAGCGTGGAAGTGGAAGGCTGAGAGAGAGACACTGCCAGCCGCCATCAGGACAAGGAAGATGTAAGATACCAGTAAGCCATGAGCCATGTGGCAAAGTAAAAATTAATAGAAGTCGGCTAAATATAAGAGTAAGAGCTAGACAATAACAGGCCTTAGCTAATGGCCAAGCAGTTTAAATAATGTAAGAGTCTGTGTGTTTATTTTATAAGTGGGCTCTGAGACTGGCGGGACTTGGTGGTGGGAGCTGGAGAGAAATTCTCCAGCAACAAATGGCGTCCAATGTGTTGGCAAGAGTTTCCACCTAAAAACTGAGAAAAAAGATTCTAAAACGGAGCTAAAAACAGCTCCTAGTTGTCTCTTTCAAGCTAGTGGCAGCCTGCGTGCTTGAGCTACTATGGCGGGTTCCTGGCATGCATGCTTGACCTGCAGTATGGCGCGAATGAGGCCTCTGCAAGTGGCACATTAAGCTGTGTGGTGGATTTAGCCTTTGCTAGTACAAAACAAAACAAAAAAAAAAGAGATTTCTGGGCTACACGCTGCTTTGATAGAAGCAGAGACCCACTATTTCTGAGAGTTGATGACTCCCAGAGCTGGCGGAAAACGTAGCCATATTGGGAAGCTGAGGTGGGCGGAGCCAGCAGCCACAGCTGCTGCAGTTTAAAGCAATAGATTCACAATAAGACAGATTCAGATGTAATAGTTTACAATGTGTGTAAAAGATACGTAGGCTTGAAAGAGACAAAAAAGGTGATATATAGAGTTATAGAAACAAATACATAGTTTTAAAAAATAAAGTCATTAAAGAGACAGTAAAGGTAGTATAAAAAATAAGCCACGAAAAATGGATATTACACAGAGAATCTGGATTGTGTTGTCGTTGGGACTTTTAACTGCAGAAAAACATTTGATTGTAAAAGCTGTAGAGTTATGCCAAAATGTATATTTTAAAGATACCTTGACTTCAAAATTTGGATGTAAGGATATGTTGCTTTGGAAAAGAGTCTCTTTTGTTTCCACAGAAAGCCAGAGGCTATGGATTTGTTCAAGATTAAGATACATCAGGTTTGACCAGCCAAGACCCCCTGAAGGTCTCCTATGACACCATGGCCCAGATGATCCAACATCCAGAATGGTTTAAAGGCATCTGGCTCAGACGATGCAGCCTCATGGACTATTCCATAATTCTAAATTTTTTTTTGTTTCCCCACAAGATACAGCGCCCCCTTCCAGCAGGAAGTAGTAAGAGAAGCTACGCCCAAATTGCCAAATTATATGTAATTTTACTTTGTTAAGGTTAAAACCTTCCTTTTTGAAAAAAAAAGGGGGAAGTGCTGTGGGATGTATGGCAAATGTGTTGCTAATTAATCAATAAAACACTGATTGGCCGTTGGCTAGGCAGGAAGTGTAGGCGGGGCAAGGAGGAGAATAAAGCGGGGAAGTGGAAGGCTGCGAGAGAGACACTGCCAGCCGCCATCAGGACAAGGAAGATGTAAGGTACCAGTAAGCCATGAGCCATGTGGCAAAGTAAAGATTAATAGAAATGGGCTAAATATAAGAGTAAGAGCTAGACAATAACAGGCCTGAGCTAATGGCCAAGCAGTTTAAATAATGTAAGAGTCTGTGTGTTTATTTTATAAGTGGGATCTGAGACTGGCGGGACTTGGTGGTGGGAGCTGGAGAGAAAATCTCCAGCAACAGAGCACTCTTCTATTCTACTGTGTTTCCTATAGGGCCAGAAGAGTGAGCTTGCTCAGAACATAATAACTGTGCTTCCTACACACACGGGCCATATCTAGTTCAACTCTGCTTAAAAAGCTGACAAGGACAGTAGATCCTCTTCAGTCCAATACACTGTACATGCTGGGAACAGACGCCAGTGCTATTTGCCCTGTGTATGACAATGGGAGCACAATAGTGACTCTTCTTGCCAGAAAACAACTCTTGCTCGTAGGACCAGAAACTGCATGTGATTCAACTCCATTTAGGACTGGGAAACAAACGCTAGCTCGCCTTACAAGAAACACACTCTGCTTCTGAGAAAAGAGCACTCTTTACTCTACTGTGTTTCCAATGGGGTCCAAACATTGAGCTTGCTCAGAACAAAAGAACTGTGCTTCCTACACACACAGACCATATCTAGTTCAACTCTGCTTTGGAAACTGAGAAGAACAGTAGCTCTTCTTCAGTCAAATACACTGTAATTTAAGGGAACAGACGCGAGTACTATTTGCACTGTGTATGGCAATTGGAGCGCAATAGTGACTCTTCTTACCAGAAAATAACTCTTGCTCGTAGGACCAAAAACTGCATGTGACTCAACTCCATTTAGGACTGGGAAACAAACGCGAGCTCACCTTACAAGAAACACACTCTGCTTTTTAGAAAAGAGCACTCTTCTACTCCACTGTGTTTCCTATGGGGTCCAAACAGTGAGCTTGCTCAGAACAAAAGAAATGTGCTTCCTACACACATGGACCATATCTAGTTCAACTCTGCTTAGGAAACTGAGAAGAACAGTAGCTCTTCTTCAGTCCAATACACTGTACTTGCTAGGAACAGATGCAAGTGCTATTTGCACTGTGTATGGCAATCGAGTGCAATAGTGACTCTTCTTACCAGAAAAAAACTCTTGCTCGTAGGACCAAAAACTGCATGTGTCTCAACTCCATTTAGGACTGGGAAAGAAACGCTAGCTCGCCTTACAAGAAAAACACTCTGCTTTTGAGAAAAGAGCATTCTTCTACTATACTGTGTTTCCTATAGGGCCAGAACAGTGAGCTTCCTCAGAACAAAAGAAGTGTGCTTCCTGCACACATGGGCCATACGTATTCAATTCTGGTTAGGAAACTGACAAGAACAGTAGATCCCCTTCAGTCCAATACATTGTACATGCTGGGAACAGTCGCCAGTACTATTTGCCTTGTGTATGAAATTGGGAGCGCAATAGTGACTCTTCTTACCAGAAAACAACTCTTGCTCCTAGGACCAGAAACTGAATGTGATTCAACTCCATTTAGGACTGGGAAACAAACGCTAGCTTGCCTTAAGAAAAACACTCTGCTTTTGAGAAATGAGCACTCTTCTATTCTTCTGTGTTTCCTATAGGGCCAGAAAAGTGAGCTTGATCAGAACAAAAGAACTGTGCTTCCTTCACACGGGTTATATCTAGTTCAACTCTGCTTAGGAAACTGACAAGAACAGTAGCTCCTCTTCAGTCCCATACACTGTACTTGCTGGGAACGGACCGAGTGCTATTTGCACTATGTATGGCAATGGGAGCGCAATAGTGACTTTCCTTACCAGAAAACAACTCTTGCTCGTAGGACCAGAAACTGCATGTGATTCAACTCCATTTAGTACTAGGAAACCAACGCTAGCTCGCCTTACAAGAAATACACTCTGCTTTTGAGAAAAGAGCACTCTTCTACTCTACTGTGTTTCCTATGGGGTCCAAACTGTGAGCTTGCTCAGAACAAAAGAACTGTGCTTCCTACACACATGGACCAGATCTAGTTCAACTCTGCTTAGGAAACTGACAAGAAGAGTATCTCCTATTCAGTCCAATACACTGTACTTGCTGGGAACAGACGCGAGTGCTATTTGCACTGTGTATGGAATTTGGAGCACAATAGTGACTCTTCTTACCAGAAAACAACTCTTGCTCGTAGGAACAAAAACTGCCTGTGACTCAACTCCATTTATGACTGGGAAACAAACGCTAGCTCACCTTACAAAAAACACACTCTGCTTTAGAGAAAAGAGCACTCTTCTAATCTACTGTGTTTCCTATAGGGCCAAAACAGTGAGCTTGCTCAGAAAAAAAGAACTGTGCTTCCTACACACACGGGCCATATCTAGTTCAACTCTGCTTAGGAAACTGACCAGAACAGTAGCTCCTCTTCAGTCCGATACACTGTAATAGCTGGGAACACATGCGAGTGCTATTTGCACTGTGTATGTCAATGGGAGCTCAATAGTGACTTTCCTTACCAGAAAACAACTCTTGCTCGTAGGACCAGAAACTGCATGTGATTCAACTCCATTTAGGACTGGGAAACAAACGCGAGCTCACCTTACAAGAAACAAACTCTGCTTTTGAGAAAAGAGCACTCTTCTACTCTACTGTGTTTCCTATAGGGCCAGAACAGTGAGCTTGCTGAGAACAAAAGAATTGTACTTCCTACACACACGGACCATATCTAGTTCAGCTCTGCTTAGGAAACTGACAAGAACAGTAGCTCCTATTCAGTCCAATACACTGTACTTGCTGGGAACAGACGCGAGTGCTATTTGCACTGTGTATGGCAATTGGAGCGCAATAGTGACTCTTCTTACCAGAACACAACTCTTGCTCGTAGGACCAAAAACTGCATGTGACTCAACTCCACTTAAGACTGGGAAACAAACGCGAGCTCGCCTTACAAGAAACACAAACTGCTTTTGAGAAAAGAGCACTCTTCTACTCTTCTGTGTTTCCTATAGGGCCAAAAAGTGAGCTTGCTCAGAAAAAAAAGAACTGTGCTTCCTACAAACACGGGCCATATCTAGTTCAACTCTGCTGAGGAAACTGACATGAACAGTAGATCCTCTTCAGTCCAATACACTGTACTTGCTGGGAACAGATGCAAGTGCTATTTGCACTGTGTATGGCAATCGAGTGCAATAGTGACTCTTCTTACCAGAAAAAAACTCTTGCTAGTAGGACCAAAAACTGCATGTGTCTCAACTCCATTTAGGACTGGGAAAGAAACGCTAGCTCGCCTTACAAGAAAAACACTCTGCTTTTGAGAAAAGAGCATTCTTCTACTATACTGTGTTTCCTATAGGGCCAGAACAGTGAGCTTCCTCAGAACAAAAGAAGTGTGCTTCCTGCACACAGGGGCCATATCTATTCAATTCTGGTTAGGAAACTGGCAAGAACAGTAGATCCTCTTCAGTCCAATACACTGTACTTGCTGGGAACAGATGCAAGTGCTATTTGCACTGTGTATGGCAATCGAGTGCAATAGTGACTCTTCTTACCAGAAAACAACTCTTGCTCCTAGGACCAGAAACCGAATGTGATTCAACTCCATTTAGGACTGGGAAACAAACGCTAGCTTGCCTTAAGAGAAACACTCTGCTTTTGAGAAAAGAGCACTCTTCTATTCTTCTGTGTTTCCTATAGGGCCAGAACAGTGAGCTTGCTCAGAACAAGAAACTGTGCTTCCTACACACACGGACCATATCTCGTTCAACTCTGCTTAGGAACCTGACAAGAACAGTAGCTCTCTTCAGTCCGATACACTGTACTTGCTGGGAACAAACGCGAGTGCTATTTGCACTGTGTATGGCAGTGGGAACACAATAGTGACTTTCCTTACCAGAAAACAACTATTGCTCGTTGGACCAGAAACTGCATGTGATTCAACTCCAATAAGGACTGCGAAACAAACGCTACCTCGCCTTACAAGAAACACACTCTGCTCTTGAGAAAAGAGCACTCTTCTACTCTACTGTGTTTCCTATGGGGTCCGAACAGTGAGCTTGCTCAGAACAAAAAATCTATGCTTCCTCCACACACGGCCATATCTAGTTCAATTCTGCTTAGGAACCTGACATGAACAGTAGATCCTCTTCAGTCCAATACAGTTGTACTTGCTGGGAACAGACAACAGTGCTATTTGTCCTGTGTATGGCAATGGCAGCACAATAGTGACTCTTCTTACCAGAAAAGAACTCTTGCTCTTAGGACCAGAAACTGCATGGGATTCAACTCCATTTAGGACTGGGAAACAAACGCTAACTCGCCTTACAAGAAACACACTCTGTTTTTGAGAAAAGAGCACTCATCTACTCTACTGTGTTTCCTGTGGGGTCCAAACAGTGAGCTTGCTCAGAACAAAAGAACTGTGCTTCCTACACAAATCGACCATATCTAGTTCAACTCTGCTTTGGAAACTGACAAGAACAGAAGCTGCTCTTCAGTCCAATACACTGTACTTGCTGGGAACAGACAGGAGTGCTATTTGCACTGAATATGGCAATGGGAGCACAATAGTGACTTTCCTTACCAGAAAACAACTCTTGCTCGTAGGACCACAAACTGCATGTGATTCAACTCCATTTAGGACTGGGAAACAAACACTAGCTAGCCTTACAAGAAACACACTCTGCTTTTGAGAAAAGAGCACTCTTCTACTCTACTGTGTTTCCTAAGGGGTCCGAACAGTGAGCTTGCACAGAACAAAAGAACAGTGCTTCCTACACACATGGACCATATCTAGTTCAACTCTGCTTAGGAAACTGAGAAGAACAGTAGCTCTTCTTCAGTCCAATACACTGTACTTGCTGGGAACATACGCGAGTGCTATTTGCACTGTGTATGGCATTTGGAGTGCAATAGTGACTCTTCTTACCAGAAAACAACTCTTGCTCTTAAGACCAAAAACTGCCTGTGACTCAACTCCATTTAGGACTGGGAAACAAACCATAGCTCGCCTTAGAAGAAACACAGTCTGCTTTAGAGAAAAGAGCACTCTTCTGCTCCACTGTGTTTCCTATAGGGCCAGAACAGTGAGCTTGCTCTGAACATAATAACTGTGCTTCCTACACAAACGGCCCATATCTAGTTAAACTCTGCTTAGGAAACTGACAAGAACAGTAGCTCCTCTTCAGTCCGATACACTGTACTTGCTGAAAACAGACGCGAGAGCTATTTGCACTGTGTATGGCAATGGAAGCACAATAGTGACTTTCCTTACCAGAAAACAACTCTTGCTCGTAGGACCAGAAACTGCATGTGATTCAACTCCATTTAGGACTGGGAAACAAACGCTAGCTCGCCTTACGAGAAACACACTCTGCTTTTGAGAAAAGAGAACTCTTCTACTCTACTGTGTTTCCTATGGGGTCCAAACGGTGATCTTGCTAAGAACAAAAGAACTGTGCGTCCTATACACAAGGACCATATGTAGTTCAACTCTATTTAGGAAACTGACAAGAACAGTAGCTCCTCTTCAGTCCAATACACTGTACTTTCTGGGAACAGTCGCGAGTGCTATTTGCACTGTGTATGGCAATGAGACCACAATAGTGACTTTCCTTACCAGAAAACAACTCTTGCTCGTAGGGCCACAAACTGCATGTGATTCAACGCCATTTAGGACTAGGAAACAAACGCTAGCTCGCCTTACAAGAAACACACTCTGCTTTTGAGAAAAGAGCACTCTTCTACTCTACTGTGTTTCCTATGGGGTCCAAACAGTGAGCTTTCTCAGAACAAAAGAACTGTGCTTCCTACACACATGGACCATATCTAGTTTAACTCTGCTTAGGAAACTGTCAAGAACAATAGCTCCTATTAAGTCCAATAAACTATACATGCTGGGAACAGACGCGAGTGCTATTTGCACTGTGTATGGCATTTGGAGCACAATAGTGACTCTTCTTACCAGAAAACAACGCTTTCTCGTAGGACCAAAAACTGCATGTGACTCAACTCCATTTAGGACTGGGAAACAAACTCGAGCACGCCTTACAAGAAACACACTCTGCTTTAGAGAAAAGAGCACTCTTCTACTCTACAGTGTTTCCTATAGGGCCAGAACAGTGAGCTTGCTCAGAACATAATAACTGTGCTTCCTACACACACGAGCCATATCTAGTTCAACTCTGCTTAGGAAACTGACAAGAACAGTAGCTCCTCTTCAGTCCGAAACACTGTACTTGCTGAGAACAGACTCGAGTGCTATTTGCACTGTGTATGGCAATTGGAGCACAATAGTGACTTGTCTTACCAGAAAACAACTCTTCCTCGTAGGACAAAAAACTGCATGTGACTCAACTCCATTTAGGACTGGGAAACAAACTCTAGCTCGCCTTACAAAAAACACACTCTGCTTTTGAGAAAAGAGCACTCTTCAACTCTACTGTGTTTCCTATTGGGCCAGAACAGTGAGGTTGCTCAGAACAAATGAACTGTGCTTCCTAGACACACGGGCCATATCTAGTTCAACTCTGCTTAGGAAACTGAGAAGAATAGTAGCTCCTCTTCAGTCCAATACACTGTAATTGCTGGGAACAGACGGGAGTGCTATTTGCACTGTGTATGGCAATGGGAGCGATATAGTGACTTTCCTTACCAGAAAACAATTCTTGCTCATAAGACCAGAACCTGCATGTGATTCAACACTATTTATAACTGGGAAACAAACGCTAGCTCGCATTACATGAAACACGCTCTGCTTTAGAGAAAAGAGCATTCTTCTACTCTGCTGTGTTTCCTATAGGGCCAGAACAGTGAGCTTGCTCAGAACATAATAACTGTGCTTCCTAGACACACGGGCCATATCTAGTTCAACTCTGCTTAGGAATCTGACAAGAACAGTAGCTCCTCTTCAGTCCGATACACTGTAATTCCTGGGAACAGACGCGAGTGCTATTTGTACTGTGTATGGCAATGGGAGCGCAATAGTGACTTTCCTTACCAGAAAACAACTCTTGCTCATAGGACCAGAAACTGTATGTGATTCAACTCCATTTAGGACTGGGAAACAAACGCTAGTTCGACTTACAAGAAACACACTCTGCTTTTGAGAAAGGAGCACTCATCTACTCCACTGTTTTTCCTAAGGGGTCCGAACAGTGAGCTTGCTCAGAACAAAAGAACTGTGCTTCCTACAAACACGGACCATATCTAGTTCAACTCTGCTTAGGAAATTGACAAGAACAGTAGCTCCTCTTCAGTCCAATACACTGTACTTGCTGGGAACAGAATTGAGTGCTATTTGCACTGTGTATGGCAATGGGAGCACAATACTAACTTTCCTTAACAGAACACAACTCTTGCTCATAGGACCAGAAACTGCATGTGATTCAACTCCATTTAGGAATGGGAAACAAATGGTAGCTCACCTTACAAGAAATACACTCTACTTTTGAGAAAAGAGCACTCTTCTACTCTACTGTGTTTCCTATGGGGTCCGAAGAGTGAGCTTGCTCAGAACAAAAGAACTGTGCTTCCTACACACACGGCCATATCTATTTCAATTCTGCTTAGGAACCTGACAAGAACAGTAGATCCTCTTCAGTCCAATACACTGTACTTTCTGGGAACAGACGCCAGTGCTATTTGTCCTGTGTACGGCAATGGCAGCGCAATAGTGACTCTTCTTACCATAAAACAACTCTTGCTCATAGGACCAGAAACTGCATGTGATTCAACTCCATTTAGCACTGGGAAACAAACGCTAGCTCGCCTTACAAGAAACACACTCTGCTTTAGAGAAAAGAGCACTCTTCTACTCTACTACGTTTTTCCTATAGGGCCAGAACAGTGAGCTTGCTCAGAAAAAAAAGAACTGTGCTTCCTGCACACACGGACCATATCTAGTTCAACTCTGCTTAGGAAACTGACAAGAACAGTAGCTCCTCTTCAGTCCGATACACTGTAATAGCTGGGAACACATGCGAGTGCTATTTGCACTATGTATGTCAATGGGAGCGCAATAGTGACTTTCCTTACCAGAAAACAACTCTTGCTTGTAGGACCACAAACTTCATGTGATTCAACTCCATTTATGACTGGGAAAGAAACGCTTGCTCGCCTTACATGAAACACACTCTGCTTTTGAGAAAAGAGCACTCTTCTACTCTACTGTGTTTCCTATGGGGTCCGAACAGTGAGCTTGCTCAGAACAAAAGAACTGTGCTTCCTACACACACGGGCCATATCTAGTTCAACTCTGCTGAGGAAACTGACATGAACAGTAGATCCTCTTCAGTCCAATACACTGTACTTGCTGGGAACAGATGCAAGTGCTATTTGCACTGTGTATGGCAATCGAGTGCAATAGTGACTCTTCTTACCAGAAAAAAACTCTTGCTAGTAGGACCAAAAACTGCATGTGTCTCAACTCCATTTAGGACTGGGAAAGAAACGCTAGCTCGCCTTACAAGAAAAACACTCTGCTTTTGAGAAAAGAGCATTCTTCTACTATACTGTGTTTCCTATAGGGCCAGAACAGTGAGCTTCCTCAGAACAAAAGAAGTGTGCTTCCTGCACACAGGGGCAATATCTATTCAATTCTGGTTAGGAAACTGGCAAGAACAGTAGATCCTCTTCAGTCCAATACACTGTACTTGCTGGGAACAGATGCAAGTGCTATTTGCACTGTGTATGGCAATCGAGTGCAATAGTGACTCTTCTTACCAGAAAACAACTCTTGTTCCTAGGACCAGAAACTGAATGTGATTCAACTCCATTTAGGACTGGGAAACAAACACTAGCTTGCCTTAAGACAAACACTCTGCTTTTGAGAAAAGAGCACTCTTCTATTCTTCTGTGTTTCCTATAGGGCCAGAA